>NC_057804.1:164613439-164764115 GCF_018294505.1 Triticum aestivum | reverse complement strand
GTACTTCATATCTCCTCAACTTTTTGATCTCAACTAGAAAATAGATCTTAACTTGGTTACTCTACTTTATTTTCAGCTCTCAGAATTTAGTTCCTAGTTTGAAGCAAACAATGGATGTTAAATAACATTTCTCTGGTTTGCAGCTTCAAATCTGCCATGGCACAGTCATAATACGGTTTAACTGATCATGCTTAGGATTTAATTGATCATGTTGGTTTCGTGGTGGTTTCTTTAATAAAAATCAGAGGGGAAACCCTCTTTTGCTAAAAAAATATGCTTAGAGTTTCCCCCTTTTATGATCACTATACGATCAGAATACGTGCTTCGTGTCATAATAGCACTGCTCCACCCATCAAGCTAAACAAGCTTAGTTGTTCAAATATGAATCTGAGATTATTAAAACAGAGTCGTTTAATTGGTCAGCTAAATGTTCCTAAATTAGTTTCGAAAATGCATGTTCGCCGCTTGGGTGTGTATCTCTACAGGGTGCCCACGGTGGGCCGGCCCACCCTGGGATTTTGGTCGTCCCAGGCCCCGATTCCCCACTGTTCTGCTGCGCGCTTCCGATCTCTACTCGCCCCCAGCTGCCTACCTCGCCGGTGACTTGCCGTCCCCAGATGGCATGACTCTAGGAGGAGACGCCTGACTAACAGGAGGTCAGGAGCCGCTCGCCCAACAGCATCACCGCTGCCCGGGCGTGCCACTGTGCCTACCTTCCTAGTCCGTTCAGGGCTCAGGCGTGCAGCACCCACTAAGCCAACCCGATTTATCCTGAGATGTCCTCAACACTCAGCAGCCACTCCTCATCACCCATTTTCTAATTGATTCATTACTCATTAGGCAGGACTGCCATTAGGGTTTGTTGTGTGCTTAGTGCTACCTACACTTAATGGTTCAGATGTATTTCGGTAATCTTTAGTACATGTAAAGTTCACAGGGTTTTCAAAGTTCCGGCCCTCGGAACAAACACTAGTCATTTTGGATTGTTGGTCATAGTGACATTGACCCAGATTACTACTGCAAGCCAGGTTTGTTGACAATTTTACTTGTCTTTCTTACTCATTCGATATAATATCCAATTATTCACTGGATTAGTTGCAAAAAATAAGTGCTAGACAAACTTCTTGATTCAGATTTTGGACGGTCTCTTACTGCAGTTACAATTCTGCATACTTGTCCTAGTAAGCTCACAAGTAAATGATTGATTCACTACATCTATGCTTGCCTTGTCATATTTGTTGTCAATATTCTTTTAGGGTGGACCACCCTGTTTCTAAATACTGGAACCGTAGACATGAGTGAATAGTATTTCTCTATGTGATCTCTTCCATCATGTGTGGGCAATGAACATTGTATTGTATAGAAAGAAAGTGCCATTTCCAGCTTTTACATAGGCTTCGATCTTTTACATGGAATAGAATCTGCCTTACTTGCTTTGTGTCGCACTACCAACACTCCACCCTTGAAGCTAAACATTATGCCACTCATGATTCCTTAGTTTATTTGTTCAAATACGAATTTCATATGATTCTAATGTTCCTACTTCAGTTTTGAAATGTGAGAGCTACTTGAGGCCGAATTCATCAGAGATATAAAACATCTGGACTGGCCAGCAAATCTGGTAATGGTACCAAAGAAGGACAAATCCTGGCGCCTATGTGTCGATTTCAAAGACCTCAACAAAGCCTGCCCCAAGGATCCCTTCCCCCTCCCTCGCATTGACCAAATCATCGATGCCACCGCAGGACACGACTCACTATGTTTCCTCAATGCATACTCCGGATATCATCAAATAAAATGGCGGAATTCGACCAAGCCGCAACGGCCTTCATAATGCCATACGGCCCCTTCTGTTTCAACACTATGCCTTTTGGGCTCAAAAATGCCGACGCAACCTATCAATGAATTATTCAGACATGCCTGGAGAAGCAAATCGGCAAAACAGTGGAGGCATACCTGGACGACGTGGTCATAAAAACAAGACACGTCGAAACTTTAATAGATGACTTGAGACTCACGTTCGACAACCTCCAAACATACGACATCAAGCTCAACCCAGAAAAATGTGTTTTCAGCGTACCCTCTGGGAAGTTGCTCGGCTTCATCATTTCCAATAGAGGAATCGAAGAAAATCCGGCAAAAATCCAAGCTGTGTCATAGTTGGCTATCCCAACAGACCTCAAGCATATCCAGAAACTAACTGGATGCGTGGATGCCTTAACCCGCTTTATCTCCCAATTAAGAGAAAAGGCACTACCTCTTTACTGCCTTCTTCGACGCACCGAACACTTCGTGTGGACAGATGCGGCCGCGGCCGGACTGGATGAAATAAAGACCCTATTGGCCAGCAATCCAGTCCTGACCGCGCCAAATACTATCAAACCTATGCTATTGTACATAGCCGCAACACATCAGGTTGTAAGCGCAGTGCTCATCGTCGAACGAGAAGCAGACGGATACAAGTTCCCGCTCCAAAAGCCGGTATATTACGTGTCCACTGTCCTCACTCCATGCAAATCCCGATACCCACACTATCAAAAGATAGCATACGCGGTCTTCATGGCATCTCGGAAGCTACGACACTACTTTCAAGAGTGTTTGATTTGGCCTCCGAAGTGCCACTCAACGACATAATAAACAACCGCGACCCATGGGACGGATTGCTAAATGGGCTATCGAGCTCCTTCCGTTCGACATAACATACAAACCACGGAGGGCCATTAAGTCGCAAGTACTGGCTGACTTTGTCGCCGAATGGACAGAAGCCGAACTCCCTAAAGAGTACGACACGTACTCCAATTGGATCATGCACTTCGACGGCTCTAAAATGCTGGCCGAATTGGGAGCGGGTGTAGTCCTAACATCCCCCACCGGAGACACGGTCCAATACGTACTCCAAATATTATACACAGACTCCAAGAATGCAGCCGAATACGAGGCTCTGTTGCATGGTCTTCCGATGGCAGTCTCTATGGGAATTCAATGCCTAGAAGTGCGCGGGGAATCAAACCTCGCAATATCACAAATAAATGGAGATTTTGATGCCAAGGATCCGAAAATGGCGGCCTACCGTAATGCCGTCCTCAAAATGCCAGCTCGGTTCGAGGGGCTCAAATTCCACCATGTGGCCCGAGAAAACAATCAAGCGGCGGATATCCTCGCCCGCATCAGCGCTAAACGCGACCCGTCCCACCTAATATATTCTTGGAAAGGCTGTTCAAGCCATCCGTGGTATGGGAAGGGGAGTGCGGCAACACCAGTCCGGCTCCGAATACAACCCCAGATTCTGAACCATCTAACGTAATCGGGGGCTTCGCCACTGAAATAACACCTTCGGCTCAGGAAATCATGGCTGTAATCGCCATGTGGACCGAGCCCTTCTTGGCCTACGTATATAGGCAGGAGCTCCTCGAGGACCAAAATGAAGCATGTTGTATTGTGCGGCGTTCCAAGGCCTACAAAGTCCATGAGGGAGAGCTTGATAAGAAAAGTGCCACCGGAGTGCTCCAAAGATGCATCTCCAAAGAGGAAGGGTGGCAGCTCTTGGCTGAAATCCATGCCGGACTTGGAGGGCACTATGCTGCGGCTCGAGCACTTGTCAGCAAAGCCTTCTGTGCAGGTTTTTATTGGCCGACAGCCCGAGCAGATGCATAGGACCTTGTCCAACATTGCGTCGGTTGCCAGCTCTTTGCCAATCAGAGCCATATGCCCCCTACCGCTCTCCAAAAAATCCCCATACATTGGCCCTTCGTGGTCTGGGGGCTGGATATGGTCGGAACTCTTAAAGGGGGAAGCCATAAGAAAAAATACTTATTGGTCATGGTGGACAAGTTCACCAAATGGATAGAAGCCAAACCAGTTAAAACGGCCGAATCCGGACCAGTGATAGACTTCATATCAGGGGTTGTACACCATTACGGTGTCCCCCGCAGCATCATCACTAAGAATGGCTCAAACTTCACAGTCGATGAAGTGAAAACTTGGTGCGGCAACATGGGCATTAAGCTCGATTACGCCTCCGGCTATCATCCCCAAACCCAGAGTAGTGCAAATGGTCTCATCATGAGCGGCATCAAACCCAGAGTAGTGCGATCCTTGAAAGAATCGGACACACACTGGGTCGAGGAGCTCGACTCCGTACTCTGGGGGCTGCGGACCACGCCAAATCGCACCACCGGATATACACCATTTTTTATGGTGTACGGCGCAGAAGTAGTACTACCCTGCGACATAATCCATGACTCACCTCGCGTGCGCATGTACGAAGAGAAGGAAGCCGAGCTAGATCGGCAGGACAACTTAGATTCCCTGGAGGAGGAGCGCGACGTCGCAAAAGCCCGTTCCGCATTCTATCAGCAGCAGGCTCAAAGATATCAAAGCAGAGAAGTGCGGGCGAAAACTTATAACGTTGGCGAACCCGTTCTACGCCTACCGGAGAAGAAGGACAAGCTCAAACCTAAGTGGGAGGGTCCCTTCATCATTGCTAAAGTTATCACCGGAGGAGCGTACCGCCTGCGCAATGCATCTGATAACAGACTCGAGCCGAACCCATGGAACGCGGCCAGACTCCGGAGATTCTATGCTTAGTGCCGAACTCAGTGTTCATCTCCTTACCCCCGCTCTTTTAATTATGTTCTCCCTTTTTCCTTTTTCGCCCTTTTTACCTTCTTCACACAAAGTACTAAATACAGTGCGGATGCTCGGCTCACTCCGGCCGCACTATGTGTGCTCACCATACCTGGGGGCTTCCTATACGGAAGCTAAATACAATTACTTTTATGGCTTCCTGCCTACCACATATGCGTCCTTTTTCCATATGTGCCTTTTCTTCACCATTATATGCATCGATATGACTTGAGATTTGGCCATGCTGGGTTGCCTGGCTCTTATGTTTATGCCCTACGTTCCCGTTAATTCGGCTAGGGCATAAGGGGAGCAGCTCTGCGATTGTTACTGCCGGTTCAGCCGGATGTGTACCTCAGACTGGGTGAAGCCGAAAGCTAGCGTTCTTAAGGGAATATTCGGTCGGTGAACAAAAGTTGTTTCTTTCGTTTATTACAACGTGAATCCCTAGATGTTTTGTATCCTGTGTTTCTGTTCGCAGTTTGGACATGCACATCGAGGCATGCGTACCCAGGGAAAGGAACCCCTAACGGAACTATTCTCCCTGGAAGATGTTTCTTACTACCCATGTAATATAACATAACTAGTTGGGTACTTGTCTGTTCAAGCACTTATGACCCCTACGCCTGGTTTCCACGCATGCATACCCCGGTTTTACATAACAAAGTGGGTATTCGGATACACCCCGGACTGTCGGATCCGGGGGCTGAAGCGAAAAGGTCCGCCATGACAAAAGATTTTTAATCCGGCTAGGGACCACATATGTCCATTGAATTACATAATCACTTGGACTGGCTATATTCTTCCTATATACCATCCAACAGGCTATCTAGCTTGCAATCCTGTTGGGAATACTTTGCGGCTAACGCTACCTGGTCATACACCAGACTTACGTGAATCTCTTGCCCATATGGCCCCGCCGGTCCGACTTCGGCCATATGGTTCAGGTCAGTCTTGGCGTATCGCATCTTCACCATGGCCCAAGCTTCCCTTGCACCTTGTCAGCAGGCTGATACCTTCCATAATCGGAAGCACCGTCGTGCTCCTTGGAGCATATCCACGAGCTCCCCCATGCCTCCTGGCAGAAAAGCGGATGGCCACAAGGCCTAGGCAATACCCTGCATCACCTGCCGAGCTTGTCCATGCAGTTGTGAGAGATCGTGTAGCAAATCGCCTGCGGACCCGAGCATCTCCTCTTCAGGACGGCCCGTCAGCATACCTACAGATATAAACTCTTTTAATACGCTTCCTCACCGAACTGTACTGCAGTTCGTTTAAGCACTTACCATATATGCCACGACGAAGCCTCCTGTTCTCCTTCACGGAGTCCGCAAGCTGAGCTCGAACATCTGCTAATTCGATGCCCAGCCGGATGTTGGCATCTTGGAGATTATTTTTCTCCTGCCTAACCTGGGTAAGCACACGCTCGCCAGCCTTTAGCTGTCTTTGGAGATGTGACTCACTCTCTTTTCGGATCTTCGGATTCTCCCCGGGATTATCTGCAGAATTTTCTGTTAGACTTATAAAGCAAGCCAAATACTAACTAGTATATGTCCCTAAAATTTCTCTATTAAGACAAGTGTTACCAGATGAGGCCTTTTGGGATTCCTCTAGTTTGGCAACCGCGGCCCTCAGCTGGGTCTTGCACTCCTCTAGCTAACGAGACAAATGGGTATTCTTCTCTACAAGAACATGTGCATACAATGATCCTTAAATCATTTGTTCCAACTGTTTCAAGTATCAGGGCTACTGACATACATGCTTATGAAATTTTCTTACCCATACATCTTTTGCATACTGGTCCGTCGCTTGGGCGAGTCCATCTTGGGCAGCTCGGATGTATGCGTCTCCTAAATTGAAGGCACTGAATGCCTCTTCGGAGAAGATACCATCGCGAAGTACGGCCCGTCGGCGCCGGTGATTCTTGGCACTCTCTACTTCAGAATTCATGGCGGAGAGCCTATCCGCATCCTCTGTCGGAGGACATTTCAGCATCGGCCCCGCATTGGCCTCCTCTCTTGAAGCCGATTCTGGAATCCGGCTGGTGGAAGCGTGACCGGCAGGATCTCCAGATATAGTCCGGCGACTACTCTTTCTGCCAGGACACGATGGGCGCTGTTACATTTCAAACACGATAGTCACATAGCAGATTTTAACTATACCTCTGTGACGGTGTTTCAACCCTAATCGCCTTCCTCTTGAGCTTGCCTGGCCCGGATGCCCTTTGCTGATGAGCCCCCAGGGGCTCGGCGCCACATTCCTATGGTCGTCTCTATAAAAATAAGATATTTGTGCATAACGCATGGTATACGGAAGGAATCCTCTTTAGAAGTTACAACTTCAGCTTTGCTTACACGCGACGCAGGGAGCAGTCCGGGATAATCGGCGATAATCGGCGATAATCGGCGATAAAATGTCCCATCGGCAAGCTCCACAGATATATCCGGATCTTCTTCAAGTCCGTGGTCAAGGGCCCGGCTAGGATCCTCTGGCTGCGGAGGAGGGCTGTTGAACTCTTTCATGGCCTTCCTCAGTTCCTTCTTAGAAATATCAAGGTAAATGATTGTGATGAAGGGTGCCAGAATGGATAGAGTTGGGTAAAGAGTAACGGCTTACCCAGCTTGGGGAGTTGTACATGGAAAATCCATCCCGCGGTTTGATACGTAGGAATTCCTATTCTTCTCCTTTATATAAATCGGACAGTATTCTCGCCAGAGCAGTGGTGGAGTCCGGACCTTTATGGCCGCAGGGGGTGGCATCGTCTTCCCTGTTGAAGTGCCACATGGGCTTCCCCCGATATTAAAGTGGCTGCACCCCCCGCATTATGCATATTGATCTAACCTCGACTATTGTCAGTCCAGATTGGGCTAGTGTCTTGATCCTGCTCATCAGGAAGTGGACTTCTATGGTATCTTCCTCCTGGGGGCTCCGAGGGCGCCAACTTCGGTGTTTCTTCAGTGGAGCGTTATTAAACTCAGGGAGGCCCGTCCGGATTGGGTCCGGAAGGGGAACATCGTCTACATAAAACCACTCCGAGGGTCAGTCTTCAGATGCCTTCTTTGGAGTGCCGGACAGGTATCTGGTCTGGGCGACGCGCCATATTTCGGCTCCGCCCACTTGATATATAGATTCCCCCTGATTACGAGGGACGAGGCAGAATAACTTCTTCCACAACTCGAAGTGAGCCTCGCAGCCCAGAAATAATTCACAGAAGGCAATGTATCCTGCGATATGCAACACGGAGGCGGGGGTAAAATTATGCAACTGGAGGAAATAGAACTCCCGAAGCCCACGGAGGAATGGGTGGATTGGAAACCCGACGCCTCTTAGCAAATATTGGACGAGGCATACCCTCTCCCCCTGAGACGGGTTAGGAGATCTCTCCGCTTGCGCCCCGCCATTGTAGGTGGCTAGTCCAGCTCGGACGGGGACCATGTACGTCGGTGGAAGAAACCCTTGGGTCTGCAACTCTACTAAAAGGCTATGGGGACAGAACATTTTTCCCAATCGCCTGGATTAGATCTAAGGGAGCGAGAAGAGGAGCTGCGGCGACCGGCCATGATGGAATGGTTTTTTCCGGATGTGCTCTGTTGAATGCTTGCTTGAGGGGAGAAGGTGAGATTTGGATCTAAGGATCCCCGTCTCTTCAAATAGACGGTTTGCCTGTAGGGTCGGGGTGGCAAATGTGAAAATGCTTCGGCTTCTCATATTCGCCTGACACGTGGAGATGGCCATTATTGAGGCACAGAAGTCGAGGAATACAACATTGATGGGAAGCCGGACACTGTTTGCTACAACTGGTGCACTGGATTTGGAGAAGAACCCGCCTTGCAATGACGAAGACAATCTGCGCATCAGACTCATCCTCATTGAAGCCTGGTTCAGGGGCTACTGAGGGAGTCCTGGATAAGGGGGTATCCGGATAGCCGGACTATATACTTTGGCCGGACTGTTGGACCGTGAAGATACAAGACTCAAGACTTCGTCCCGTGTCTGGATGGGACTCTCCTTTGCATGGAAGACAAGCTTGGCGATCCAGATGTTAGATCTCCTTCTTTGTAACCGACTCTGTATAACCCTAGCCCCCTCTGTGTCTATATAAACTGGAGGGTTTAGTCCGTAGGACAACAACAATCATAATCATAGGCTAGCATCTAGGGTTTAGCCTCTATGATCTCGTGGTAGATCTACTCTTGTAATACTCATATCATCAAGATCAATCAAGCAGGAAGTAGGGTATTACCTCCATTGAGAGGGCCTGAACTTGGGTAAAACATCATGTCCCCTACCTCTTGTTACCATTAGCCTTAGACGCACAGTTCGGGACCCCCTACCCAAGATCCGCTGGTTTTGACACCGACACCCGAGACCTCGTCCCTGCGGACTTTCCAGGGAGTTGCCGCTGTATCACCCCATGCGCACGGGCGTGTACCATGCACACGGGACCCCCATGCGCACAGCCCCAACTTACCCTGTGCGCACGGGCCCTACAAGATGGGCACCTGCCGTTTTGGACCTCCTCTTCTTCCAGTTCGACCCCAAGCCTATATATTCCGTACTTAGGGTAATGTTTAGGGTTAGCAAAGACATGTGTGAGATATTTGTGGGATTTGCTCCTTCTACCTCTCCATTGGAGATCAAGGCCTCTTAGGAGAGGATCCACTTGTGGATTTCAAGACCTCCTCTTGGAGAAGACTACCATCATCAAGACCTCATCTCTTAGGAGTGGGAATAACTCTACCTAGTGCTTCATTCCTTTGATTGTGTTTGTAATCTTGTGGATCTTGTGTTTGCTATTCTAGTAGATGTGTAATTGGGTATTGTTGGAGTGAATTCCTCTTTGTGTTTTTGGTGTTCATCCCTTTTCCCCCTCCAAGTGTGAAAAGGATCCCTCTTAGGGTTTCACCCTACAACATCTTGGTATCATGAGCAAGGTTGATTCACATCTTGGAGTCCCTACCCTCCCCTTTCATCCTAATTTAAAAACTCCCCCCCCCAAATAGCCCCAAAAATTTTCTTGCAATTTGTTGGATCTTGTGAAATTTGGTTGATTTGATCCATGAATTGGGTGTTTGACAAGTGGATCTACCCCTTACCACCTTCCTACACCCATCCATCAATTTTGGCCACAAATTTGAGAAAATCCCACGGATCTGAGGTGTTCTTGCACTCCAGAACACCCCGTGTGCACGGGCCATTGGGACCCCGTGCACACGGGCCTCACTTACCCCGTGTGCACGGACCACACAAAGTAGTTTGGCCATTTCCTGTTTTACACCATTTTGCCTTCCTACCACCACTTTTGTTCTTTCGTAATAATTCTCATGGTTGTTTGAGTTTCGGGTTGCGGTTTCTCTTGTGTCCTAAGGTGTTTTGGTACTTAGGCATGATTTGTCTTCATCATCACCACCACTCGCCATCGACTCGGACTCCACATCGGCTTCGACCACTCCATCTACATAACAACCGTATGCAAGGACGGTAACCTCGACGACACCATTGCATTACCCTTGCCAGTACCTTGGTAACCTCGGGCCTATTTTACGTAACTTACCCATTGAGACTAGCAAGTTTTGAATTGTCGGGCCATGCTTATAGTGCACCTTTAGTGTTACGTCTCTCTTGTGCATATACTACTTGTCACCTCACATTGTGGCTCGCATATCAAGCATTGTGGCATAGTAAAAAGACAAAAAAAGAGAAGAGAATAAAAAGCTTTTATGCAAAAGAAAGAGAAGCAAGAGCTTGTAAGAAATAGCATTGAGTCACTTTACCTAGTTCATCATCTTGGTTCATACATCCATAAGCATACGTGGGATAGTAGATGACCCGTTTCTCTATTAGGTTGGTGCACTAGTGTATCTAGCCTATTAGAGAAATCGAGCTAGCGTCTCTCTAGTATCTGTACAACAAGAGCATTCCCGTGGTTCTACCTCTCTCTTAGATCTCACCCCTTTGTTGTGCGGATCCCATCTATCATCCATGTGTGTGTTCCTAGTGATATCCTTGGGCCTGATCTATTTGTCTTACTTGCCATTTGTGAATCTTTCAAACTTTTTCGACATCTTGACTAACATTTGCTTGAATTATTTGTGCCACTTCCTAACCGAGATCCTCCATAAGCCTTTTACTTGTAGGTGTGATAAATAATACCCGGTACCAATTCTACTATTATAGCATCACGTGGGATCGTACTTGTTACATCAACAATCTTCGGAAAAGATAACTTTGGTTTTGTTCTCTCATTTTCCCACTAACCACCACTTCCACATGATGGATAGGCCTACTTCTTCGGCGAATCTGCCTTCGACGATCAAGATGGAGAACACGACTACATCACCAAGAATCACTTCTTCATTGCACAACGAGCTCTACATCAAGAGGGTGAAGCTTTGGGTGATCGCCTCGAGCAACTTGCAACCAACCTAAGACAATCAGAAGCACGACAACGGGACTATTTGGACGCCAAGATCTCCAAACAAATGGATGAATTTCTCAACATGATCATGAGCCACGCATCTTCCTCAACCTCTTCTCCAAGATGGCGCCACTCAAGTTGCCACTCGTCGTCATATTGTTCTTCGGACGCGAGTCCTCCATGACGTGATGACACTCAAGACCGCCAAGCGGAAGAAAATCCGTTCCATGGCAATGGCCTTCGAGACCAAGTTCAAGCTCGTGAGAAGGCGCAATGCCAAGAATGAGAAGACATGGATCAAGAGCAACTACAGCCACATCATCCACATCAAGCATCTCAAGATGGTGATGCAATCCGGCAAGAGCAAAAAAGTCGTGAAGATCAAACTCAAGCGGATCAAGACACACTCCGAGAGTTCACTTGAGTAGTTGCCCAACGAAGCCATCAAGTATGTGAGCAATAAGAAGCCCTTCGTCAAGCACGACAAGAAAAGGCCGCTCAACGTGAAGAACAACAAGAAAGGCAAAACCGAGCACATATGCCTCGTCCTCCTCTATGCTAAGAGCACAACCACGATGAAGATCCTCACTACAAAAAAAGACACATTCATGACATTTTGGGCCGAACGAATTTTTTTCTGTCATACATATGACACTTCTATGACGATAATTGTGACAAAACCTGGTATCATCATAGATGTGGTGGGCTCCTACTTCTATGAAAAAAAATCATGATAGAAAATGGGCTTTTCATCCTGGGCGGGCCGGAGACGCAGCTGCATGACATTCTTTGGGCCGTCCATGACGGAAAAAACTATGGTAGAAGCGAGGGCGAGGAAAATTTCGGGGAGTTCCCAGTTATGGTGGGCGGTCGGGGGCCAAGCGATGCATGTTTCTCTCGTACACGTACGCGTGTGTGTGCAAGAGTTGGCTCTAACTGAACCCAGGCGAGGCATTGGGCTCTAACTGAACCCGAGCGATTGCACTGCAGGCTACGTGTTACTGAACCCGAGCGATCGATCGATGGTTGTTAACCGAACCCGATCGAGCGATTCCTTCGCTACTGCTGCTAACTGAAGCCGATCGATGCTGCCTCTCTAGATGAACAGTGAGCATTGCTGGGGGGTTGGATGAACAGTGAACGGTGGCATTACCTGTGGATGAACAGGACCCCGTGGTGTGGAGGGCTGGATGAACAGGACGACCCTGTGGAGGGGTGGATGAACAGTAGACGGTGGAGGGGTGCCCGTGGAGGGGTGGTTGAACAGTAGCCATTGGAGTAGTGCGCGGTGGAGGCTGGATGAACATGAGCCCGTGGAGGCTGGAGGAGGTCGACAGTAGCCCGTGGAGGCTGGAGGAGGTCGACGGTGGAGATCAACAGTATCCCGTTGAGTCCCGTTTTGTGGTCCGCCACACCCCTCTCGATGAACGGGACCCCCGTTTCGACCGTCGCGCTCCAACACAAGTTCGTTTCGTCCGTTTTGCAGTACGCCACACCCCTCCCGATCAACAGGACCCCCGTTTCGACCGTAGCGCTCCAACACAAGTCCGTTTCGTCCGTTTTGCGGTACGCCACACCCCTCACGATCAACATGACCCCCATTTCGACCGTAGGAGGTCCGTTTCCTCCGTTTTGCGGTACGCCACACCCCTCCCGATGAACAGGATCCCGTTTCAAAAGTGGTCGGTCGAACACAAGGTTGTTTCCTCCGTTCTGCGGTATGCTAGGCCTCGTTTCCATCGCATGTTCCATCGAAGCCCTCCCGATTAACATGATGACACATTCTGTTCTGACCCAGCCAGTTGGCTCCCACGCGTTCCGTTGCCTCCCGATGAACACGACGCATTCCGTTGCCTCCCCATGAACACGACGCATTCCGTTGCCTCCCCATGAACACAACGACGATGCTGTTTCTCCATTCTGATCCAGCCATGTACACGAGCCTTGGCCGTACGTATGCGCAAGTAGGCGTTCGAGACCCCTCCCGTATGTACACATACGTGGCCGTATTTTCTTTCTTGCACACTGGCCGCTGTACGTACGTGTACATGCTACGTGCGCGCCTCTACTACGACACGTGCGCGCCTCTACATCGACCAGTATATATGTACGTACACGTTCGTGACGAGAATGACAACGCTATGTACGCTTCGACCAGGTGGGTCCCGACTGTCAGGAACTTCCTTGCGTGCGAAGATGTAGCTGGTGGGTCCCAGCAGTAAGGGGGCGAATCGTTTTTTTTTTGCCCGGACGCACTTCCTTGCGTGTGAATGTGTAGGTGGTGGGTCCCAGTAGTCAGGGGGGAAACGTTTTTTCACAAAATACGGTGGCCTGTCCGGTGGGTCCCTACTGTGAGGCGGAGGAATCATTATTTTCCGCGTAATAAGGAGGCACTTCCTTGCTGCGGTCGTCGACCCAGCTGTCAGCCTCTCCACGTACAGTCCACGTCCGATGGAAGTCATTCCTTGACCAAGTTGACCACGCCGCGCCGAGAGCACCAGGGCGGTGGATGACGGCAAGGCCTAGGAAGGGGACGACGCGGAGCCGGGGAAGACGCTGAAGTGGATGCCCACGCGGAGAGGAGTATGAGGGTTCACTCGTTCAGCTACGGTGTAAGGCTGTCGTCGCCGCAGGGCCTGGCCAGCGGTGGGAATAGTAGGGGCGGTGAGGCCTCTGCGTCAGCACAGCCGACCACGGGAGGCAGGAGCAGGCGGCACGACCGGCGCTGCTTTGGGCGGCTGGAGCAAGAAGACCAGAGGTTGAAGAAGCACTACGGCCGTTGGATGGACATCGTACGGTCGCTGGAGCTAGAATCGTTCATATTGACTAAGTTGACAAAGCCCTCCGTCCCCGTCAACTTAGTGGGCCCACAAGTTAGCCTCCCACCATGGTGGGTACCAGCTAGAAGGGGGAGTATTCATTTTTTTTGTGCGTAATAAGGAGGCACTTCCGGTGGGTCCGAGCTGACAGCGGGGGGAACGTTTTTTTCGCGAAATACGCTGGCCCATTTGGTGGGTCCCAGCAGTCAGGGGGAAACGTTTTTTTCGCGAAATAAGGTGGCATGTCCGGTGGGTCCCTGTTGTCAGGTGGAGGAATAATTATTTGCACGTAAAAAGGAGGCACTTCCTTGCAGCCGTCGTGGACCCAGCCGATGGAAGTCGGTCGTTGACCACGCCGCGCCGAGAGCACCAGGGCGGTGGACGACGGCGAGGCCTAGGAAGGGGACGACGCAGAGCCGGGGAAGATGCAATAGTGGAAGCCCGCGCGGAGAGGAGTACGAGGGTTCACTAGTTTGGCTGCGGTGTGAGGCTGTCGTCGCCGCAGAATAACAGGGGGTGTGGGTGAGTGGAGGGATGGTCTGGCCAGCGGTGGGAGTAGTATGGGGGCGGTGAGGCCTTCGCGGCAGCACAATCGGTCACGAGAGGCAGGAGCAGGCGGCACGACCGGTGCTGCTTTGGGCGGCTGGAGCAAGAAGACCAGAGGTTGAAGAAGCACTACGGGCGTTGGATGGACATCGTATAGTCACTGAAGCTAGAATCGTTTATATTGATTAAGTTGACAAAGCCCTTGGTACGCTCCAACTTAGTAGGCTCAGTGGTCAGCCTCCGAAACGGTGCGCCCCAGATGTCATGGGGAGGAATTATTTTTTGGGTGGCCGAAGCTAAGAATATCCGAGATTGAAGAAGAAGCGCGACATCCGTTGGATAGACATCCAACGGCCACTGCTGCTAGATTCGTGTGTTTACTATAATAAGTTGACAAAGCCTTGCATACACGTCAACTTATTTTTTAGGGGACGCGTCACTTAGTAGGCCCACAAGTGTGTGGCAGAGAACTTATAGCCCATTTGCGATTTGTAAGAATGTACTGCCCATTTTTTAATTCTAATGGAATTTACAACAGCCCATTTATAGTTTGTTAAAAGTATACCCCATTTTCTAGCTAGGACAACGATTTATAATTTCAACCAACCGTTGAAGACAAAATTCAATAAAATTTCCCACGTTTTGATGGGATCCGAAATTTTTTTATCCCGAAATTTCTAGTCAGATTAAATATAAATTTGTATTACGTAAAAATCCAACGAAACATTGCGCGCGCAACAATGAAAATTTAAGATTTTCAAAATCCATAAATAATATTTTATAAACTAATTCCATGTTTGGTGCATTTTTTTATAGTTACTGCCCACTTTTTATAATTACATCCCATTTATTATTTCTTAAAGCCCATTTTCCTGTTAAGCCTAATGCATCCCTCCTAGGAAAGATTTGCAGCCCAGCGGGGCGGTGAATAACAAGTTGACCTTGCCTGGGTATTCCTCAAAAAAACGTATAGCTGGGCTAGCCATTTTCATCTTGAAAAAATTTGTATCTGGCCTGGGCTAGATGGGCCACAGCCCGCCCAGTTAATACCCTGCTCTCCTCTGAACAACAATGAAATCATCGCCAATAAAAACTCTGCAGTGCTCACGCCTCAAAAACACAAATACTGCTCGAGCTACTTGGTCCCAGCTGTCGGCCGCACCTTGTGCAATTCTCTCGTTTATATTGACTACATAGGTTGACAATGGTGTGGGACCGTGATGTCAGGAAACTAGGAGAAAGCAAAAAATATATAGTTGTACATGATAAGGAGGCACTTGCGTATGTACGGCTATGGCCCTAGTGGGTCCCTAGTGTCATCCAGTCAAAATAAAGTCATCTCCTGAATCCTCATGTTCGTTGACGATGTTAACAATGCTTGGCACCACGGCGAGTGCAACAACTCGAAGGACAATGGAGAGGGCCTCGCGGGCCCTACGGATGGTCTGATACAGCGCCCGCTGCTCATTCAGGAAGCCAGGATCATCGGACACCTATGAGCACCTTCGAGAAACTGAGACGGCATGAAACGGTAAGGCCGCGCTTGGGAGCTCTGGTTTATTTCAAACCTGTATTAACATACAAGTGTAATTTACTCGTCATCGGAAACAACGCGTAAAATACAGGCGTAATGAAACCGAGGGCCCGAGGTCTGTAAGTAAAACCGGCGGGTTATGCGTGTAATTTGAGAGACCAGTGTATATTTTACGAGCACTTCTATATGGACGACATTACCAGACGATACATGCATGACGTGCGTATCATGCCATCCATGGGCAAGGCTGAAACAGCAGCTAACGGCTGGATTAGCAATCGTCCGAGTGTCGTTCATCGTTTTCATCGTGTGTGAAGTACTTCCGATATTTTACTAGTCGAAATCGACCAACCAAGCGCTTCGCCCGAGACCATCTGCTTTTATTTACAAGCGTCAGTTTTACAAGCGGTTTTGGTTGGAAAACGACGATCCAATCACGGCCTAATATCATGAGTTGGTCGGAAGATCATATGGTTTCACGTCAAACCTACCCGACTTGTCGTATAGGCTATGAATGAAACATAGACGATGAACTTCTTAAGCACGGAAACAACAGAAGAAGATGATCTTCTTAACAAGCAAATCACTGGCATTAGATCGACATGCAAAATAATAAAAATCATTATTCTCAGGAGGCACGGTGAACAGCTCGTGATGCTGCATGCCACAACATTCCAAGCTCAACTTTGCAATCAAACACAAGGTCTGGCATTACAGACAATATTCAGAACAAACTCTTAACACAGGAATATCTCAGCAGAGTAACTATTTACTTCTAAACTGAACATAGGAATAGCAAAAAAACACTCGACGCTGCTCACAGCAAGGGCGTCCCACTCAAAAATATCAAATGCATGTCTTCTGGCTAACATCAATGAGAAAATTTTGACAAGGTTTTCCAATTCCAATATATTAAACTAACATCTTCTTTCTAACATCAATGATTAAACTTTGACAAGCTTTTCCCATTCAAAATATGTAATGCCTATGATCGTGGAGTCCTGTCGTAGCTTCTTGTACTTGTTTGGGCACTTTTTGCCCAGGGCACTCCACATGTTGTTAAATTGCCAATGCTCTCTGCAGACTAGTCATGTCACCAGTGTCTAATAATACTTTGTAAATCTTCTCGGTCATTCCTTCTGTAATGTAGTGCAAACATTGACTGCTTCTTTCTGCAAAGTGGAACGACCAACTGGACCCAGTAATGCAGCAGTTTGCCTTGGACACATTGGCTCCTTTTGTGCAGTTCAACTAAAATCGAAGTCGGAATAAAACCGAGCTTTAATTTTGATATCCCTGTAAGCAACAATAGGTATAAGGGAAACAATTACTGAGAAATAACGGTTGATGACTTGTACTCCCAGAAGAAAAGCAACTACTGATCTACTTTATCTTAATGGGAAACAAAGCAGGAGAGTAGCAATTCTCCATCAGTGTGATTCATTCATATTGACTGAGACATTATCTTAACAATGCCTTGTTTCAACATGTATAAAGAACGACAAAGCAGAAAAGTACCATTCCTAAAACAATGCAACTGATTCATTTTAACAGAGACATTATCTTAACAATACCTTGGTTAAACATGTAGAAAGAACTACAAAGCAGGATAGTACCATTCCTAACAAGTGTTGCAGTTTTGAACTAAGATTCAGTAGTTAATTAATTCTGAGAGTGGCATTGCTTAATTTTACCAGTGGCATTAGATTAACGAAAAGCATAAACAGTTGTAGGGGAGAGTGGGCGCAACAACAATATGTGCTTCCATCTACTTATAAAGAGGGTGATGCAGAGTTTGTTGTAACAAAGCAACAAGCATCATGTCTGGGTTGGTCCCATTTTTGTTCACTACTTAATGGGAAAAGACAGCAATACAATAGCTTCAATTCAACATTTATTTAAAATAGTACCAATACAAGTAGCACAACATCTCAAAGCACACTGCACAATCATGTGGATGAAGGCCTGTACTGACCTTTCATGAGACCACCATGATAAAATACGAATCTGCCAACACGAATAGGAAATCCAATCTCGTTTTGTGCAGTTGCACTGAAATCAAGCAAAGTGTTTCGCGTAGCGAAGCAAAATGTCGCAATAGCAACAAGTTGAATAGATATCCCTGTTTAAACAGAGGCAAAAAAGGAATCAATTACTGGCTAATAAAGGAGGATGAAACATGCGGCCACAAAAATGGTAATCCCGCCAATCCCTAACAAGTGTTGCAGTTTTGAAATAAGATTCAGTAGTTAATTCTAAGAGTGGCATCAATTACTGGATTATAAAGGGGGTGATGCTGAATTTGTTGTAACAAAGCAACAAGCATCATGTCTGGGTTGGTCCCATTTTTGTTCACTACTTAATGGGAAAAGACAGCAATACAATAGCTTCAATTCAACATTTATTTAAAACAGTACCAAAACAAGTAGCACAACATCTCAAAGCACACTGCACATCATGTGGATGAGACCAAGATTTGAAACAACTCGCCACGAAGACTGGAAACAAATCTCGATCTCCTTTTGTGCAGTTCCACCAAAATTAAGCAAAGTCACCGGTGTGACATTCAAGTTGAACTGCACAAAACACTCTTAAAACATAAGTGTTTCGAGTAGCGAAGCAAAATGTCGCAATAGCAACAAGTTGAATCGATACCCCTGTTTTAACAGAGGCAAAAAAGGAAACAATTACTTGCCGATAAAGGAGGATGAAACAAACGGTGACAGAAAGAAGCATCTAACTTATCTTGGATGGAAAACAAAGTAGGATAGTAGCATTTCTAAAACGGTTGCATTGATTCATATTAACAGAGACATTCTCTTGAAACAACATTCGTTAAAAAATGTAATTTACTTTTAACAGTGGCATTGCTTCAATTTTCCGGCGGCATTCTTAGATTAACAACAGGAAAATAGCTGTATGGGACATGCCAGCACCATGTGCGTCAACACGTATAAATGGGTGATGCAGAGTATGGAGCCAAGTAGCATATATGCGTTGGTCCCATATTTGTTCTCTTTGAACCTTTTTCCTATGTGAGGGCAGCAAATCTAGTCCTGTACAAACTACCCGACCCCCTAGTTTCTTTCCCTTTTCAACCAAGAGATCGGTTCCTTACGGATGTGTGTACTGGGTTACCCCCTTTTTCCCTTTTTGACCAACAAAGCGGCTGGATAGCCAGTCTATACTACTTTCTGCCCCTCCTTTCCTCATTGACCACGTCCAAGATTCTTGCTCCAGCCCACTGCACCCTTCTTTCCTCTTTGAACCAAGACCTAGATTCGACTACAGATCGAAAAAGATCCACATGCAGCTAGAGCAACGACGGTTTCAAAGAAACTTATACCTTAGGGTCGTCGGGATGTGGCAAGGCATGCGGCGAGAGGCCGGATTTGCCCACACTACGTACGGCAGCGAGGAAGAAGGGGTCGGTGGCCCTCCTGCACAGGCGCTGAGTGAAAGAGAACAGCGCAGCCGGCAGTGGATTGCCTCCCTCGACGAAGGCAATAGAGTGAACGCTGCACCTCCTCCCCTTCCCGGTGCGACGGGATACAGACGCCTCCTTCACCAGCTGTGAGGGGGGAGAGAGAGACAAGAGGCCAACGCAGTCTTGTTTAGATCTGGTGAAGAGAGGGTGAGAGACTGTGAATATAGCAAACCCTAGCAAATGAATGGTGAGCCTCCAACGTGTATACATGTATGTAGTGCGGAGAGAGTGTGGAGAGTGCAAACCCTAGCGAACAAGCGCTGAGGCTCCAGCTTATATACATAATACTGTAGTACGGACTGAGCTCCGGTGCCTTCACTGCCCCTGCTTTTGGTTGTATGACAGGTGAGCCAGCCACATTTTGGGCCCACCTATCATAAACCCAAAGGCAGGTGCACTAAGTCAATGAAGCTGTGTCCATATAGTACTCTCGCGTATACGACCAATATATAGTGGAGTCGTTTTCTTATTCTCTCCATAACAATCGTTTTAAATTGTGTAACTACGAAACGAAACTCTTTATTTAATGTACAGTGAAGAAAACTACTACTACTTCCGATGAACTAACGATCCACGCCCACGCGTCCTGGTCGCACTTCCTGTCCTTCACGTGTGGTACACTACCCTCCCTTAAGTGAACAACCACACATGCGCCAAATTATCGGAAACGTGTGAGAGTGTGTACAAATAAAGAATTTTAATTTCAATTATCGGAAAGGTTTGAGAGTATTACAAAGTTTGACTTCAGTCAAATCTAATATGCGGAGTAAATAAAAATGGAGGGCTACTACGTCCATCCGGGTTTTTAGTCCACACCATTTTTTAAATCAAAGTTAATAGCTGGACAAATAAAATTACAGGGGAGCTGGAGACAAAGTTGTGAGAAGGCTTAGAAATCAATACAAAACTTATGCTCTTAGTACCAACGTCGATCCTTCTTCGAGGAAACATTTGGTTCATAGCCAATTGTGTGATAAAATTGCACCAACGTGAAAGACGACTGCGTCTCCAACGCAACCAAGGTGAACTGACGAAGGATATCATCTTTGTGCGTAACAAGCAAAGAGCACTGATGGAAGACAGCTTGTTTTTCATTGAAAATCGATCAGCTTCACCAGCCGACGCAACCATGAGGCGCAACCATGAGCATCGATAGGTCATCGTGGTGATGCATCATCCATTTGGCATCAAGTTTGGGTGAGGCACCTATGAAGTTCGACAAATCCTCACTGTGGTCTGTTTCTTCTCAGTAATCAAGCTCGAGGAAGGAAGAACCACGTGGCTGAGGACAGTGAGGCGGAACAACAATGGCCATCCAATTTTGTGCAGTTCCACTAAAATTGAGGAAGACATGCCCGGGTATGGAGATACGCATCGCTGTTTCCAAAAATATAAAAAAGGGTTTAGCAACGACATCTCAATTGTCAATAAGAATTAATGAAAAGTACACCAACAACAGAAGCATCATAATTATCTTGATGGGAACTAAACCAGGATACCCGAGAAAAAAGCATTTCTTCATTTAACCAGTGATAGTACTACCACCATATGGAAAATGACCGCACAACCACCATGTACTTTTTGTCGAAACAACATGTATACCTCCAGCGAGGCATAAATCAGGACAACTTTTCGAGTGGCATTTCCTCTATAATAGTACTAGTAGGTGATGTTGGACCAGCCGACGAACCCTAGCTACTATGCATGGGGAGCTGGGGAGTAGTCGCATAGAAGAAAACCCGCACGCAGCGACCTGGGGAGCTGGACCAGTACAAGAAGTTATACCTCAGGTGGGCGAGATGTCGTTTAGGCGGGCGGGCGGGATCTGCCCACACGACGGCAGCGAACAAGGGCGCGGAGGATCTTCGTCCGCGCCAGCGCCGGCTCCGAGAGGACGGTGCGCATCGGCTTCCTCCGTCGCCGACGGCGACAACGTCAACGCTGCACCTCCTCACCTCCCGCAGCGGACGGGATTCGGCCGGATCTGTGACCACCGGTGAGGAGAGAGATAGAGTGGACACTGTCATCTTGTTTTGATATGGAGAGGGTGAGAGAGCGAGACGCGAGAAACTCTATCAAACAAGAGGCTATAATGGAGTAAAAAAATCTCTCCATAGCAGTGGTTTTAAATAGAATACGCGCGTTCCCGGAAAAAAGAAACGAAAACTGGCGGACAATTTTTTAAGGGTCTGTCTAGGACACATCTAGATGTGACATAGTTATGTCACATCTAAGTTGATGTCCACTCTGTTTGTGGTCTATTTTTTGTCCTAGTTTTTTTGTTTCTTGTTGCTACATTATATACTTGTGGGAGCTTAGATGTGATATCCTTAAATAACATCTAGATGTGAATTAGACAAACTGATTTTCTAACGTACCAAGAAAGAAAACTCGATCAAAAACACGCCCCCGCTTCCAGGTCGCGAGAGTCGTCGCGCACACACACATAGACATAGACATGCATATCCGTGTTTACGTAAAATTCCATTTCCATCTCCATCTCCAATCATATTTGTCCAACTGGCACATTATTTACGTTGTTAATTATATACGCAGCAATATTAACGTACAACATCTCTTGTTTGCGGATGTCTGGACCGCTGCCACGGCCGGTCCTGACCAACCCGAACCCTCTTCATCACCCGCGCGTGCTTCCCGCCCGAAACGGTCAGTGCCGCATTCATGCCCGGCCAGAGCGGACGCGACCTCTCACTGGCGCCGGCATTGAAGCGGCGCGCCGGCCGAGAGAGCGTCGCCCGTGCCGCTTCCGGGTGCACGCGGCTGCTCCGCGTTCAAAGGTCGCAATAGCCGGCTACAACATGCATGTAAAAAGTTCTTGGGAGTCCGTGCTACAGCTAGCTGTCCTCCCCCAACTCGTCAATCTCTTCAGTAGTGCTAGTACTCCATGGCGCGATCCATCGACAAGCAGGCGGGAAAGTTATCGTATACTCGGTTTGCGGTGAGTGGCATGCCGAGCGACCGTGTGGGGTCGAGCCGTGGAGGAGGGTGAGACACGAACACGACAGACGTGATTTAAACGTTGGTTTTGCTCGATGGCGCGATCCAACGAAACGAAACGTTGGTTTCTCTCCGTTTCCATTTTTTCTCCGGAAAAACGGAAACTTTCCACTCCATTTTCATTCCTATTCCAAGGTTGCCCCGTTACAACATTCCATCAAATACAAAGGAAAACTAACACGCATGCTGATGCATCTCAATGATTCACAGATCATAGCCAATATTTACTTCACAACTAAAGAAAAAAGTTGTGAGAGCGTGTACGAAAGAAAAACTACTGATGGGGTCACTACGACTTAAACCCTAAACCCTAAACATGATTTAATTTCCTGGCCAGGTAGAACCTGTCGAAGGAAAGACGGCTGGCACCCTCGGACATACGATGCTTTTGTGCAGTTCCACTAAAATCGACCTGAGCATCCCTGATGGCAAAGATATTGAAGAAGTGTGATTAGAATAATAGTACTGGCACTAGTTCATGAGACATAAACTCATCACAAGTAGAAGCCGGTAGAAGTAGAGAAAGATCGACATGGAGATGGAGCTACGGCAGTGGAGCAAGCCGGCTCCAAAAGGAAGATGGACTACCTGGGACGTCGGGCTGTAGCTAGAAGGGCGGTTGGGACGCGGCATCAGCCCATACCGCGGTGACCCCCGATTGGGACGCACCGACTGTGGGTTTTCTCCCTCGCCGATGTCGACCGTGTCTACGCAGAACATTGTTCCCTTCCCCCAGCTGCGGGATCAGGCCCGTCGTTCTATGCTTGTGAAGAGAGCAACCTAAGCAAGCAGGCTTGTAGCTTAGGCTCCTGCTAGTGTATATATAGTGGTTTTCTTTTTCTCTCCATATCAACCATTTTATATTGCGTATGTGTCATTCAAGAGTGAAATGATGGTTGCTTCTTCCGACTAACTTACTGTGTGATTTGACTGCTCCTTAGTGGCCCCTACAAGTACTCCCCCTACGTGTATGCAACAGTCAAACGTACACATGGACGCAAAAACGCGTGCCACGGCCTAATGCATGCATGTCCGAGCACATGACTAAACACACATGGTCACGCTCAAGTGCTCAACCTACACGTGCATGCACACACATACTCAGTCAGGGTGAGCTAGTGGTCGTATAAACACCAGAAAATATATATATATATTGAGCGCAATGAGCGTCTTATGAAGTCCACTGGCCGTATTTTTACAAATATATAGTGACAGACAGTGTATTTATCTCGTTTGAAATTAAGCCATATTAACCGGAGAGGAGGAAGTATGGACTAGCATTACTTTGTTGTGTCCCGTCAACTTGACGAACAAGGAGAAGGTTGCAGGACAGGAGAAGCTTGTGCGCGGTGGCTCGCAGGACAAGGAGAAACTTTTGACTAATGCAAGCTCTCCCTCGCTCAAGCGGTGGACGTGCAACAGTTAATTCGGTGTCACATTGCCAGAAGCATACACTATACTACTAGTGCTATTATTGTTCGACTTCCCGAATAGGCGAACAGCCAAGCGCAAAGTTTACTACTAGTACTATTACTACTACTATAGTCTATAAAGGTATGTACTATACTAGTACTAGGAACCGGATGGAGGAGCGTCTGCATTCTTATTATAATTTTAAAATGTGATAAAGCAATCTTCAACACATTTGGTTCTCTTTGAGGGTTCTCGCATGTGATAATGGAAGTTGATTGCATGGAACACTCGCCACAATTCTCGCTTAATTCTAGCTCATATCCTATTACAAATAGTAGCGCTCGGTAATATTTCCTCTTTTTTGTTATTCAGCATGTAAACAGGTCAGCAAACCTTGCGGCGCATCTTCGTGCGCCCGTGCTTGCTGCAATTTGAATGTGGCCGAGAGCTGGCTTGATGAAACACCTCGCTTCTACTTCTTTTTTTGCAGGGTACCTCGCTTCTTAGTGACCAGTGTCTTGGCTGATCATCCTAAGAATGCTTATATATGAATGAAGCTCTCTCATTTACCCGCAAAAAAGATTAAGCCATATTAACCCGAAAGGAGGGAGTATGGACTAGCACTACTTTTGGGTGTGTCCCGTCAACTCGCAGAACGAGGAGAAGCTTGCAGGACAAGGTGAAGCTCGCTTACGCCTTTTGACTAATGCAACCTACCCTCGGTGCACATGTATCAGTCTATTCAGTGTCAGATTGTCACAGGCATACGCTGTAGTACCCAACATGCAAAGTACCATCATTGTTCGACTTCACGAAGAGGCGAAGAGCCAAGCGCAGTAGTACGAGTAGTACTACTACTAGAACCGCATGGTGGAGCGTCTGTACTCTTTTTTTATCTCTGATAAAGTACACGTTTATTCCGGAGAAGGGCGGAAAACGGCAGCCCAACATGTAATGAATGATATCGATCAACCAACCATGCTCGAATATATCTTGTCCTCCATGCGTGCCCGTTTGTGTGTTCTCGCTCCTCGTCTCTCTCAAGGAATGGCGGGTTGGCTCTTTGCTGTCAATTGAGATTGGTTTGCTCACACTCCTGTCCCACATGTCAGTGATATGCCAAGAGGAGGTGCGTTGACCGACTGGCCATACGCGTACTTGGTTTTGCACCTTCATACTACTCCTCCCTCCATCACAGTTTACAGGGCGTGCTTCATTATGATGCATTTCTCTCAATACATTTCCACCACCAGAGAGACTTTAGACGCGTTTGGTTTAATGCTCAATTAATTAGGGTGTGGCAACCGCAATCAAGTCCACAATTTTCTCTCCATGTAGGAGTACTACTACGGAGTGGAGTAAGTGCATGCATGTGTGTACCCGGGGTGGAAGCACTACATGCATGTGTGTACGCATTATTCCCTCTAGTAATAAATGTCGTGCAATAACTACCAATGCAATTTTTCAGGCCGATCGCTAGTCGCCTTGGTCCCACATATTTTTTTTATTTTTTTTGAAGCGCGCTCTATAAATAGTGACGGATGGAGTAGTATGAGCGGATTCAAAGAAGAGCGTATTGATGGTTGCTTCTTCCGAGCAACTTACAGTGGGAAAGGTGGGGCTTATGATTTGACTGCTCATTACTCACTATTAATGCGGCGCAACGACCGGGCTGAGTCTCACATGCGGTTGTGCACTACCCCCTTGATTCTTAAATATACTCCGGAGTATTTGTATTTCTAGAGATTTCAATGAGTGACTACTCAAATATTTGCCCTTTTAGAGATTCAAATGGACTACAACATACGGATGTGTATAGACATATTTTAGAGTGTAGATTCACTCATTTTGCTCCGTATGTAGTCACTTGTTGAAATCTCTAGAAAGACGAATAGAATATTTAGGAACGGAGGAAGTACACATACGAAGCAAAATGAGTGAATCTACACTAAAATATGCCCGTTTGAAATTTGTAACAAGACAAATATTTAGGAACGAAGGAGTATAATTTTGTGCATGGCACATGGACCCGGATGATGAAGAGGCTTCTCGCAATGCTATCAAGCTTCCATTATTTGTTTACATAATTGACGTACTATACAAATAATTTTCCAGCGACATGAAATTGTACAATGGTGTGAGCTTTCAGCTTTTGTTTCGTGTGTCTTGCCATCGATGCTCTTTTAGAAAAAAAACTAACTTCTTTGCTAATGCATGTCAATTATTAGCAGATCAGAGCTAATAATTACATCACAACTAAAGACAGAGTTGTGAGAAGGTGTTAAATTAAAATTAATCCATGCTTTCATTGGCAGCAACGTCCCCCCAGCTCTGTCTAAATCAACAAGGCATGTTGGGAAAAAAAGTAGCTGCCTGGAGCATGCAACATTCCGATCATTTTGTGCAGTTCCACTAAAATAGAGCTCTGGCCAGAGCGGACGCGACCCCTCACTAGCGTCGGCATTGAAGCAGTGCGCCGGCTGAGAGAGCATCGCCCACGCCACTTCCGGGTGGACGCGGCTGCTCCGCGTTCAAAGATCGCAATAGCCGGCTACAACAGGCATGTAAAAAGTTCTTGGGAGTCCATGCTACAGCTAGCTGTCCTCCCCCAACTCGTCAATCTCTTCCAGTAGTGCTAGTACTCCATGGCGCGATCCATCGACAAGCAGGCGAGAAAGTTATCGTATACTCGATTTGCGGTGAGTGGCATGCCGATCGACCGTGTGGGGTCGAGCCGTGGAGGAGGGTGAGACACGAACACGACAGACGTGATCTAAACGTTGGTTTTGCTCAATGGCGCGATACAACAAAATGAAACGTTGGTTTCTCTCCGTTTCCATTTTTTCTCCGGAAAACGGAAACTTTCCACTGCATTTTCATTCCTATTCCAAGGTTGCCCCGTTACAACATTCCATCAAATACAAAGGAAAACTAACACGCATGCTGATGCATCTCAATGATTCACAGATCATAGCCAATATTTACTTCACAACTAAAGAAAAAAGTTGTGAGAGTGTGTACGAAAGAAAAACTATTGATGGGGTCACTACGACATAAACCCTAAACCCTAAACATGATTTTATTTCCTGGCCAGGTAGAACTTGTCGAAGGAAAGACGGCTGGCACCCTCGGATCATACGATGCTTTTGTGTAGTTCCACTAAATCGACCTGAGCATCCCAGATGGCAAAGATATTGAAGAAGTGTGATTAGAATAATAGTACTGGCACTAGTTCATGAGACATAAACTCATCACAAGTAGAACCCGGTAGAAGTAGAGAAAGATCGACATGGAGATGGAGCTATGGCAGTGGAGCAAGCCGGCTCCAAAAGGAAGATGGACTACCTGGGACGTCGGGCTATAGCTAGAAGGGCGGTTGGGACGCGGCATCAGCCCATACCGCGGTGACCCCTGATTGGGACGCACCGACCGTGGGTTTTCTCCCTCGCCGATGTCGATCGTGCCTACGCAGAACATTGTTCCCTTCCCCCAGCTGCGGGATCAGGCCCGTCATTCTACGCTTGTGAAGAGAGCAACCTAAGCAAGCAGGCTTGTAGCTTAGGCTCCTGCTAGTGTATATATAGTGGTTTTCTTTTTCTCTCCATATCAACCATTTTATATTGCGTACGTGTCATTCAAGAGTGAAATGATGGTTGCTTCTTCCGACTAACTTACTGTGTGATTTGACTGCTCCTTAGTGGCCCCTACACATACTCCCCCTACGTGTATGCAACAGTCACACGTACACATAGACGCAAAAATGCGCGCGACGCCCTAATGCATGCATGTCCGAGCACATGACGAAACACACACGGTCACGCTCAAGTGATCAACCTACACATGCATGCACACACATACTCAGTCCGGGTGAGCTAGTGACCGTATAAACACCAGAAAAAATATATATATTGAGCGCAATGAGCGTATTATGAAGTCCACTGACCGTATTTTTACAAATATATAGTGATAGACAGTGTATTTATCTCGTTTGAAATTAAGCCATATTAACCGGAGAGGAGGCATAATGGACTAGCATTACTTTGTTGTGTCCCGTCAACTTGCCGAACGAGGAGAAGGTTGCATGCGCGGGTTCTTAAATATAATCCGGAGTATTTGTCTTTCTAGAGATTTCAACGAGTGACTACTCAAATATTTGCCTTTTTAGAGATTCAAATGGACTACAACATACGGATGTATATAGACATATTTCAGAGTGTAGATTCACTCATTTTGCTCCGTGTGTAGTCACTTGTTGAAATCTCTAGAAAGACGAATAGAATATTTAGGAACGGAGGGAGTACACATATGAAGCAAAATGAGTGAATCTACACTAAAATATGCCCGTTTAAAATTTGTAAAAAGACAAATATTTAGGAACGAAGGCGTATAATTTTGTGCATGGCACATGCACCCGGATGATGAAGAGGCTTCTGGCAATGCTATCAAGCTTCCATCATTTGTTTACATAATTGACGTACTATACAAATAATTTTCCAGCGACATGAAATTGTACAATGGTGTGAGCTTTCAGCTTTTGTTTCGTGTGTCTTGCCATCGATGCTCTTTTGGAAACAATAAAAAACTAACTTCCTTGCTAATGCATGTCAATTATTAGCATATCAGAGCTAATAATTACATCACAACTGAAGACAGAGTTGTGAGAAGGTGTTAAATTAAAATTGATCCATGCTTTCATTGGCAGCAACGCCCCCCAGCTCTGTCTAAATCAACAAGGCATGTTGAGAAAAAAAGTAGCTGTCTGGAGCATGCAACATTCCGATCATTTTGTGCAGTTCCACTAAAATAGAGCTGAGCGTCCCTGCTCCAAAGATATTAAGTGTGATTACGATAATAGAGCATTGCTGATGAAACAATAAACGCACAAATTGAAGTCGATCACCTTTGCAGTCTCTCTTAAGACTAACTAGTTGGAGAAGATTAGGCTCGGAGTTGGATGAGGAGGATAGAGAAAAACCAATCTCCCTTTGTGCAGTCGCACTGAAATGTAGATACGTTGTCCGTGTGGAATTTTAGTACAACTGCACAAAATACTCTTAGGAAAAAAGTGATTTGTGCAGTTCACCAAAAGGTCGCAATAGCAACAAGGTGAAATGGATAGCCCTTTTTGCAAAAAATAGGTAGAAAGGAAACAATTACTGGCCAATAACAGTTGATGACACATGCGACGACAAAAAAGAAGCATATTCCTTGTCCTAAGGGAAGATAACAACACGGTTGTGTTTGTCTAAAATTGTGTGAGGATGAGAATGCAATATGGAAAGTACGCCGGATGAGCTACGTTTTGGGAAAAGAACTATGGAAGATCCACATGCAGCGACGTGGGAAGACGGGCAGTGGAGAAAGGCCGGAGGGGATACCTGGAGGTCGTCGGGATGTAACTAGGTGAGCGGCAGCGGGCTGAATCTGCGAGCAGGTGGCGTAGGCCCTGCCGCGCCAGAGCTTGGTCAGAGAGAACGGTGTGTACCGCAGATCGGGACGTGCTGCCTCGGCGCCGTCGAATGGAGAAACAATGCACTTCCTCCGTTTCCCCCGGTGGACGGGATGCGGGCGGATCAGTGACCAACGGTGAGAGAGAGAGAGAGGCCACCGCACTCCCTTTCCCCCGGCGGACGGGATGCGGTCGGATCAGTGACCAACAGTGAGAGAGAGAGAGAGAGGGCACCGTAGCCTTGTGTGAGATACTCTAAAGAGCGACAAACCAGGCAGGCAAGCTCCATTGTATATAGTGAGCGGACTACCTTTTTCTCCATGAAAATAATTTTATATTCTGTGTACGTGCCATTGAGCGTTGTAACTTTATTTAAAAATAACGCGGCAACGCGTCAAGTCGAACTTTGTTTCGTGCACGCGTGGTACATGACCTCCCTTGGTAAACAACCGCTACAGGCGTTCAAATTAGCACGTGGGCTGCCATTTCGTAAAGAAATGAGCTCCACCATGTACCCGCGCGAGTGTGGCTGGGCACAAAGCGTGAGTACGTGCACGGTGCACCTATTCTCTTCTTGTATACATACACCACCTACGTGGGGTTGTGTGAGAGAGATACAAACCTAGAGATATATAGAGTGTGGGTTCTTGAGAGTTTTTTTGGGGGGGTCTCAATCAAAAAATGTAACATATGCAATGTGTGTGAAATAGAGTCCTGGATATAACATATATATAGAGGGGGCGATCCACGAGAAGAGAGTGGAGGTATCATCGGCTTGAGGTGTCCGTAGAATCGAAGAGAGGGATGATGTGTGTGTCTGTGCGCGCGTGATCGATAAAGAGTGCCATCGAATTTGTGTGTGCCCATGTCAAAGATATAGAGTGGCTGGCCTACTGGAACGTGAGAGGGGACATGTGCAGTTTGTCTCTGTGGCATGGATACCTACCTGCAGCGCTCGACTATCTGTGTGTGGTGGGGGAATAGGGAGGCCCAATTAACTATAGAGGTACAATGGCTGGTATATGTGTGGAGGAGGAGAGAGGCCTACCTCATATATTAAGGAGATCGATCTGCCTCATGTATTAAGGGAGATCGATCGGCATCCATGCATATGTGCAGGAGAGGAATAAGGTTGGGAGAGAGACATCGCTAGAGTGTTGGAGGGGGAGGTAGTGGAGTTGCTTCTAACAAATGATGGGATAGGCTTGCTAGACAAACGGAGGGCACGCCCGCAATATCAATAAAAGAGGAGATGGCTGCTTGTTGTCTGTGCACGTGCGTGTGAGAGACGGGTCAGGAGGCATGCACGAATGATGAGGGGGGATGATGTGGCTGTGGTAAGCAGACGTAACTACATAGGAAGATCAATCGCCCTTTGTTAGAGAAAGGAGAGACATAACTTGTGAGGTACGTCGATCGATGGGGGGGTAGTTAAAGTCGATCTAGGTATATGTTGGGAGATCGATCGGTATACATGCATGTGTGTGTTAGAAGCAAATGCGGCACGAGGAGAAGGATAGAGAGAGAGGGATGCATCTAGGAGGTGGTACGAGAGGCATACTATATCAAGGGGGAAGGAGTGTGCGAGTACGAGAACGATGAAAAGAGTGGTGGGAGTGAGGCATGGACGGTGACAAGAGAAGAGGGGAAGCTTGTGTTTGTGCTAGGCATACCTGGCTAGAGAGGCATATCGATCGATGTGTGCAGTAAAGAAGGAGCTGGGGGCCTACACACACCATGGGTGAACGACCTAAAGTGAAAAGATGAATTTGCGCGATGGAGCTACAGAATGCCGAGGGAGGGTGAGAGGGATGCAGGTGTGTGCATGCACAAGAGAAAGTTAGCGCTAGCTACAAAGATAAGAGGGTTGTGTGGGTGTAAAAGAAGAATAGAGATCATATATACTTCATTATAAAAAGCGAATTCAGATATTTGAAGAATTTATCAGTGTTTTAAACCGACGCATGTGTGAATATATATAACGGTAATACACATGGTGTGGTTATGAACATGTTATACTACATTTAATATATTTTATCTCTACTCTTATAAAAAAATGGAGTTGTTGATGATGGTGTGCCTGCCATCTTGCATTATAAGCCGTCTGATTTATATCCGGCGGATAGCAAGGAAACTATGATGGTTGAAGTTGGCGACAATCATGATTGTAGATTCTTATTGAAATAGAGAAACGAATTCAAATTTAGTTCGAATTGCAGCGGTAGTATAGACATTTGGAATGCACTAAAATGTTGGTATGAGTAGGTTACATGCATTATACAGCAAGCAAAAAAAATTTAATCGGACATAACATGGATTCATACTCCCTCCTTCCATCTATATAGGGCGTAATGAGATTTTTAGGACCGCCTTTGACTATTGACAAGATTAATAGTACATGACATGCACAATGTGAAAATTATATCATTGAAAGAACCTTTCACAGACGAATTTAACGGTGTGCTTTGTTTAAGTTGCATGTCATATATCATTGCTCTAATATTTGGTCAAAGTTAGCATTGAAAAACGCATTAGGCCCTATATAGATGGAAGGAGGGAGTAGCTTTGAATAGCATTTGTATAGTAAAATGGGGCAAGACTCTCTCTTATTGTGGTGTGAATAGTTTTATTTTTTTCGTTTTCTTTTTGGTTGAGGGAAGTGTGAATTGATTTGGTACATACAAGTACAATATTACTAAGTCCCTAAAATTCAACCCACGTCTTGTTATATCCCGAAAATTCAGATATCGTGCTCCCAAAACTGGCGCCTTCACAATCCCGAAAATTCAACCCACGTCTTGCTATCCCGAAATTACAACGCGCGCCAAAACTCCCCCCAGCTGCCAAATCCCGACACGCGAAATCCCCCTTCTAACCCTGAGCCGAAAGGGCCGCTAGTTCAAATCGGTGGGGGGTACTTTTGTAACACACCCTACATTTTGGACAAGCGCATCCCTAAGTCATGCTTCACCCCCTCCCATCGCCCCCTTTTCGCCATTAGAAATCCCAGGCCGCCATAATCTCTCTGCTCCAGTCGCGAAACCCCACCCTCCTTCGTCCGCCACGTCACCGCTGCCCAGCCGGAGCCTCTTCCCCGACGATGTCGTCCACCGCAATAGCTCGACATCCCTTGTCCACCTCCCCGGATGAGGATCCGTCGTCCATCTCGCCGTCCCGCCGGTTTAGCCGCCCCGTCCGCCACCTCCAAGGAGCTGCTCCGATGATCGCCTCGTCTATCGCGGCTGCTCCATCCCCACAGCGCCGCCTTAACCTGCTCCACCGAAACCGCAGCATCCTCACCGACTCCTCGGACGAAGCCGAGGCCTACTCGGCGCCACCAAAGAGGTTGTACACTCATCGCATCGCACCTTCTCCTTAACTCGACCTCCCAGCACCGACGGTGCTCCATCCCGCACCCCATGGAGCGGCTACCTTGAAGCCGGCGCCGCGGGCGACATCTCTATGGCGGCTCTCCCCCAGTGCGAGGCCCCTTCGGCGGCGACATCCATACCAGTCGGATCTGCTACTGCTGCTCCGGCTCTCGCTCACTCACTCGCGCTACTGCTGCTGCTCTGGCTCTCGCTCGATCGCTCGCTCGCCTAGCTGTTGCTTCTGCTCTCCCCCTCGCTCGTGATGCTGCTCTTCTCCAATTAAGCCACACTTCAGTCGACTGAATCAACTTTTGGGTCAGTCAATTTTCAGGGGTTGGGGGGGCTCGCCGGAGTTAAGGAAGAAGCACCCGTAGCAGGGACGGGGGCTCGCCGGAGAGGTACCCCACTATCTATCTTAGGCTTCAGGGTGGGGGCAGGGGGCCTAGAGGGCTAGTCGGGGCGGCGGTGGCGAGTTGTTTCGGGGCGACAAGGCGGCGCTGGGGCCGGCGGTTCGCCCAGTGGTGGCTGGCGGCTCAGGGGGGTGCAGGTTGAAGATGAACTGCAGGCCCTCCCTAATCTACATGTCAAGTGCCTCTCTGCTACCATTGCATTCAGTTTCGACAGTAGCATTCAGATTACACAGTAAATTTCAGTTTCGACAGTTAAGTTCAGAGTCAACAGTTTTTACCTCATCTATTGTAGTCAGGTGGTTTTTGGTGATGTAAATTTTACATCCATTTTACATCATCTATTGGAGCTGCTATTAGAATCCCACTTGAGATTGACGATGTCTCTCTTGTGTTGCTTCAGCCTTGACGTTTTACGGCTCACCGGAGCTGCTCCAACGACAGAACGATCCATAACAACAGAGCAGTGCCATGTACACCGTCTACAGATTCCTCAGATCTTCCTCCACACCTCCGACAGCCACCTCTGCCTCAACTGCTTCAGCGACCAACCCAATGATGCTGAGGTTGACACGGCTACAGCAAAGAGGTTGTACACTTGTTGCATAACTTATTACTATACATTCACGTCGATCCATTAGGGCTATTTTGGTTCAACGGAAAAACGTCGATCCACTGGTTGTTACCATCACTCTAAATTTCTGCATGCTCTCCTTACATAATCTCACCATATTTTTTTCGTATGCATGTCAGATATTGTACACAGTCATGCTGAACATGTAGGAGAAAAGGAGAAGAGTTTTGTGTGGCAATACAATGTCATGCAGACATCGCTCCATGGTGGGTTCAATGGCAAACCCTCCCCACCCCTCTCCAGATTGTAATCCAGAGGAAGATATCTGTTCTGAGGCGGATTCAGACGCCGCTAACCACTCCTATTTACCCCCCAAGGTGTTTGCTCTACCTTGGCATGATGATGTTAGTCATATATTGCATATGTTGCCTTGCAGTGCCTACTTTTGACATCATATATGCCATATTCTTAGTTTAGACATGTTCTGTAATGCCACCTATTTAGTTTCTATATCATATATGGGAATTATGCAGTCTCATGTCTTTTAGACAGCCATAATATATGTGAAATGTGCAATGCCATCCTATTTAACTAGGCATCATATATTTGAATGATATCTTGCCCATCCGTTTCTTCATTACATTTCCATTTGTCGACAATGTTTGTACATTAAACTACTCTTCCTGTGAATCAGCCATTTGGGTGGGAGATGGAAAAATCTGGAGTGAAAACAAGGCCTTCAGAGCAGACAGTGCTACCTGTCGAAGCAGATCTCTTGTTGGGTCCCGATAGCTCCTCGGAGATGGATTCAGAGACAGATGACCAGTCCTATTCCCCCACTGAGGTGTATGCTCTAACTTGGCATGGTTATACTGCTCATATCATGCATACGGTGTCTTGCATTGCATAGTTTAGACATCATATACACAATATTCAACACCATACCATGTTCTTAGTTCAGACATCATATCCAATGCCCTTTGTTTAGCATATAAATCACATATGTGAATTAAATGATGCGATCCTGATTACTTAGATGACATGTAGGTGAATTATGTCATGCGATCCTGTTTAGTTATCATGTCATTGAATTATGTTATGCTATGCTATCCAGTTTAGATAGACATCATATATGTGAAATTATGTCATGCTATCCATTTTAGTTAAACAATATACATGTTAACTATTTCATGCCCTCTTTTTTCCAAACTATCTATTGCATCTGTCTCTCATACAATGTCTGTACATTCAACTATGTTTCCTGTTTATCAGCCATTTGAATTGGAGTGGGTGATGCCAGTATCTAGCGGACTAAAAACACGGTCTTAAAATAAAACAGTGCTACATCTTGGTGGAGATAGCACCCCGGTTGTACATGCAGAAGAACTAGCCCTACCACACATAACCCAAACTCTCGCAGATTGTACCCCTACTGCGATGGACAGAGAACCAGCTTCACCCAGTCTAACCCCAACCCCAGCCGATAGTAACCCAGTTCCTGTTGACACAGCACCATCTCCACCACAGAGCTCCCAAACAAGAGCAGTTAGTAATGTGGCTCTAGTGCCCAAAGGGCCAGTACTATCACGGCAAACCCCAACTCCACCAGTTAGTATGCCTATTCCTGTGGAGGAAGCACAACCAGCTAGTCGTAATTTAGCATCTATCGCATTTGATGTTGTTAAATCATATGTGCGTATCTTCCCATCTTGGAAATATTATACTAAAGATGAAGGAAAATGCCAGTTGCAGGTGTTTGTCTAGGAGTTATGTGTAAGTAATGTTATTCATGGCAATTACTTTGCTTCGTCCCATACATCCTACCTCCATGATGGTTATAATACAGCAAATTTTCCAATTTTTCTCTATAGAGAAGGACTGATTTGGAAACTCGGGATGAGGTAACCTGTGCTAATACCTCTGCTATCTTCAAGAATGCATGGTGGCAGTATCGGAATTACCTGAAGAAAACGTACTTCACCGGCAAAGAAACTCATCAAATTCCCTTACGTTCTCCTGAGACACATTTACTGGACGATGACTGGGAACGCCTTGTTCTGTACTGGTCCCGAACCAAGAATGTGGTAAGGTCTATGAGCTCATTTTCTATTTTTAAGTATTATATTCTTGCGTCTTACTGTACTCTGTTCATGTAGAACAAGTGCCTAAACCTAAAGAACAACTATTCTAATTTAAGATTACATTGCTATCATAGTTCAAAAAAGCGCTAGGCATTAATTGTGCGTTTTGCCACCGCCTTGCGCTTTACTGACCAAAGCGCATGCTTATGCGCAGTTATGCACACATTAAGCGTAGTTATGCGCAATGCATTTTTCCAACGCCTAGAGCCTAGGAGTGCTTAAGCGCTCGCTTAGGCGCGCCTTTTTTAACTATGATTGCTTTGCTCTTGTATCACTGTATTTACTCATACAAACTTATTTTTAAATTGAAGGATCCAATCGAAACTCCACTGGCATAGCAGGTATGTTCACGCATGTTTCTTTAACAGGTTTGCTCTTATCAATAGCTCTGATGATTTCAATTTCAATTGTGTATACAGTTGACTTTCATATAATGCACATTACTAGCATCACAACAGAGCCAATAGTGTTGTTGTACATGTAGACCCGTGGTACCCATCTGAAATCTTGTTGTGCCGTGTAGTTTCCCACACTTTGTATTCTTTCAATGCTGCTTTGTCTTGAACTAATATGATTTGAACCGTGTCTCTATTTTGATTTGGCAAGACAATGCAGTGACCATAGGACATAGATATATGTTTGTTTGATGCTTTTATTATGTACTAGTACTTGGCAATAGAAGACTTGGTAGTTTAATAATGTCCACCTTACTAATGAACTGGTTCACCAAAATAAGTTTCATATACTAGTACATGCTAAACTTGTTATGTGTCTGCTTGTTTCTTCTTTTAGAATGCTGACAGAATATTGGGGAAGAGTGCCTTATTAAGCAATGGTAAAGGAAGTAATGCAGATAAGGTTCAGGATAGTGACACATCCTTGTTGGTCTCCAACAAAGCTGATAAAACAGCAAAGGAAGACTATCTTGAAGACAGCGAGACAACCCCAAACTCTTGTCTTGGTTTAGTGTTTGAGTTACTGGCCACTACCGCTTGCACAAGCTATTCAAACTCACTGTCTAAATCAGTTCGGTTTCTTGAGTCTCAACTACAAGCTGAAAGACATCGATCAGTTGTGCTGCGACAAGAAGCGGAAGGACTGCGGAAGTCCCCGGAGCATTCAGATGCATACTTTCGATCAGTTATGCTCTTGTTTTGCTGCCGCATTTATTTGCACTGGTGGCCAATTTTGATGGCCAGTGTATGTAATATGCTGCTTTGTTCCCTATATTTGCACTGGTGGCGAACTTTGATGCCCAGTGGATGTAATATGTGTAATGGCGGTAATAGGCTAGCATTAATTGCTTGCTTATTTATTTCCTTATTGTCTCTTTAGTTGTTTGCTTGTAGTCACTTCAGTTCTTTTTCTATGTTTCTCTAGTGGCCACAATAGCCTATTTTTGGTAACTAGCCCAAAATAATCATGGGAACACACAGACTGTTGTAACCATGGGCCTCCTGCAGGCCGTATGATCCATGGGCCTTCTTCCCGCCGTAGGATCCATTGGCCTTCTATACGGGCCATAGGATCCATTAGCCTTCTATACGGGCCTTAGGATTCATGGGACTTCTACGGACCATAGCGTCCATGGGCCTTCTATGGGCCGTATGATCCATGGGCCTTCTACAGGCCATACTATCCATGGGCCTCATGCGGGCCGTAGGATCCATGGGCCTTCTACGGGGTGTACCATCATTTCGCCAATCATGGGCCGTACTATTCGTGGACCATAATGGGCCGTTAATAGGCCGTATTTGATAACTCTATGAAAACAGCCCAACGGGGTTCTTTTGACATGAAAACGGCCCAACGTATTAACGGTCCGCAAACGGGCCGACTGTAGCGACGGGCTAAATTTGGCCCACAAGTAGAAAATGACAGTAACGGGCCTTATGTAACCGAATGCTGCAAATGAGCCCAAGAATCAATGGGCCCTGAGAAGGCCGAAAGATAACTTGGGCTGGAAATGGCCCAATGGAATAACGGGCCGTTAATGGGTATAAAGTGATACACTGTTCATTACGGGCCAATTTCACCATGGGTCGTTAATGGACCAAGAGTTACAAAGGGCCTCATATGGGCCGAAAGAAGTCATGGGCCACAGATGGGCCGGAAGTTAAAACGGGCTGGAATCATATTGGACGTCCCAGATGACGCTACTAGGCCAAATTCATAGGGGTCGTAACGGACCCTGGGTTAGCGGGTTGTAAATGGGCTATATGCGAACAGGCCGTTAACGGGCTTTCCGTGGGCCGGGCCGCCACCTTTTGACCAAGTCAAACGGGCCGGCCTTTTCACAGGAATGGGCCTCTGTTGGGCCGTGCCACGTGTCGCCGTATCATAGGCGCCTTCGGTCCAATGAGTGGATGACATCTGTCCCAACGGTGAGCCAACATGTGTTTCCTCCAGCCAATGATGATTTTACACGTGGAAAATCCCCATTGGTCGGGGATGTTAACGGGTTATCAGATCCAAAACCGGACCCGATAGCTTAACGGTGTTCCGTTACGGTGGATGCCACGTGTTGGTCACCCTTGACGAAAGCACTTCTGCGACGTGCGATTTATCAGCATGGAAGTGGACACTTCCGTGATGATAATTTTGTAATGTCATGGAACACTTCTACAACAGCATAGGTATGACTATCTTGATTCTGTCATAAAATCATGATGGATGTACATGCATGACAAAAACGCAACCTACTGTGACAAACACGTATCATCACGGAAGTGTATATTTTTTGTAGTGCCTCCTCCACATCAAGAGCGACACCAAGAGGATCGAGTGCTGGAAGACCCTCCTCCATGCCATGACCAACATCAACATCGTCACTTTGATGAAGAACTCTGCTACGGCAAGCTCAAATTCACCATGCCCAAGTTCTCAGGAAGCAACGATTGCGAGGAGTACCTCTCATGGGCTCTGAAAGTTGAGAAGATATTCCGTCTTCACAACTATGATGAGGAAAAGAAGATCACCATGGCTTCCCTCGAGTTTCAAGACTACGTCCTCATTTAGTGGGAACAAGTGATCGAGCGACGTTGTGAGAAGGACGAGCCGTTGAAAGTGCAAGTAATCCCTGGGTGGTTTTGGTAATTCATAACAACACATAGCTCATTGAACTAATATCCATTCAAGATTAATGTTTCAGAAAGTACAATGATTGGTATGGAATGGACTAGAGATGTGGACCCCTCAAAATGCTAAGGACACATATTGGCAAAAGCTCAAGACTCTACATTTTCATTTTAGTGATCCAAGATCACATTGAGTCCATAGGAAAAGCCAATACTATTAAAAGGGGATGAGGTGTTGCTTAATGGCTTGCTTGCTCAAAATGCTTAGTGATATGCTCCAAAATCGCTCAACCACTTTCTCATTTCCACATGTGTCCTAAACCTAAAGTCAAACTCGGCCCCACCGATTTGATCTATCCGGCACCACCGAGTTCACTTGACATAGCCATAGCCAGTAACCCTAATCCATTCGCTCTCACCTATAGGGATCTTGGTCTCACCAAGATGGGATTGCAGACTCTTTGTTTCCCTTCGTAACGTTTCGGTCTAACCGAGATGATAGGTCGGTCCCACCGAGTTCGCAGTGCAAGCTCTCTATTACCTTATTGTAACATTTTGGTCTCAGATGAGCGATCGGTCCCACCGAGTTTTGCCTGACTAATTATCTGTTTGCTTATTACTGAAATCGGTCTCACCGAGTTCATGTGATCGGTCTCACCGAGATGAGGTTTTGCCCTAACCCTAGCGCATCGGTTTCACCGATTTGGTATTGTCGGTCCCACTGAAAAGCCTAACGTTCACATTTTGAACCAAGTCGCTCTCACCGAGTTTCACTATCCGGTCCTGCCGAGTTTGGTAAATTGTGTGTAACGGTTAGATTTTGTGTGGAGGCTATATATACCCCTCCACCCCCTTCTCCATCTCAGAGAGATCCGTCAGAACGTGCCTACACTTCCACTACTCATTTTCTGAGAGAGAACCACCTACTCATGTGTTGAGACCAATACATTTCAATCCAACCGCACGAATCTTGATCTCTAGCCTTCCCCAAGTTGCTTTCCACTCATATCATCTTTCCACCATATCCAAACCTGTGAGAGAGAGTTGAGTGTTGGGGATACTATCATTTGAAGGACAAGATCAAGGAGTTCATCATCAACACACCATCTATTACCTTTTGGAGAGTGGTGTCTCCTAGATTTGTTAGGTGTCACTTAGGAGCCTTCATCAAGATTGTGGAGTTGAACCAAGGAGTTTGTAAGGGCAAGGAGATCACCTACTTCGTGAAGATCTACCCAAGTTAGGCAACTCCTTCATGGGTGATGGCCATGGTGGGATAGACAATGTTGCTTCTTCGTGGACCCTTCATGGGTGGAGCCCTCCATGGACTCGTCCGACCGTTACCCTTTGTCGGTTGAAATCTCCATCAACGTGGATGTAAGATGGCACCACCTGTCGGAACCATGCCAAAAATCTACGTGTCTACATTGTGTTTTCTCCCTCCAAACTCCTCCCTTTTACCTTCATATGAAATGATTTACATTCCGCTGCTGTACTCTTAGAATTGCATGTGAAGGTTGGTTGCTTGACTTGTGTTAAGTTGCTAAAATCTGCCAAGGCTTAAAATTGGGAAAAGGCTAGATTTTTATTTCGCCAAGTAGTCTAATCACCCCCCCCCCCTAGACATACTCTCGATCCTACAAGTGGTATCAGAGCTTTGGTCTCCATTTTCCTTGATTTCCATAGCTTTGGTGATCATAGCCTTGGTTTCACAACCTAGGAGAGTATGGCATCTAGCGAGGGAAATTACCACCGTAGAGGTCCTTACTTTGATGGTACTAATTTTTCTAGTTGGAAGCATAACATGAAAATGCATATTATTGGACATAACCCCGCCATTTGGGCTATTGTGTGTATTGGTTTGCAAGGTGAATTCTTCGATGGGGGAGGACCAAATCGTGAAGCAACTGCGGAAGAGTTGAAAATATTGCAATACAATGCTCAAGCTTGTGATATCCTCTTCAATGGATTGTGCCCCGAAGAATTAAACAAAATCAGCCGTCTTTAAGATGCAATGGAAATTTGGGATACTTTGATTGATATGCACGAAGGAACCGAGTCCGTCAAGGAATCCAAGTTGGATGTGCTTCAGAGTCAGCTTGACAAGTTCAAAATGAAGGATGGTGAAGGTGTCGCTGAAATGTACTATGGGCTTGCTCTCATCACAAATGAGATTGTCGTCTTAGGGAGTGAAGAGATGACTGACAGATTCATCATCAAGAAGATCCTAAGAGCCTTGGATGGAAAATATGATACCGTGTGCACATTTATCCAAATGATGCCCAATTACAAAGATCTCAAGCCAACAGAAGTCACTGGGAGAATTGTTGCTCATGAATGACACTCGAGGATAAAGAAAAGCTTCCCAACTAGTCTAGTGGTGCTTATAAAGCCTCATGTGATGCTCCTACCACATCAAGTGAAAAACAAGTCTACAATGAGGAATTTAGCTTAATGGTGAAGAACTTCAACAAATTCTACGAGAGTAGAAGCAAAGAGAGAAGGACTAGAGATGATCGTTATGAACAAAGAACCTCTCACAGAAGAAAGGATTCGGAAAGGAAGGACAAGTCATCAAGGAGCTACACAAAACGAAGACATCAAGCTCATGTTGGTGAATGGGTATCCGGTTCTGACTCCAACCACCACTCCGAGAGAAGTTATCACTCCGACTCTTAATATACTCAATATGAAGGTGTTGCCGGTGTTGCACTTGTGTCAACCAACTCCTATGACATATTTGACTCACCAAATGAAGGAATTGAAAGATGCTTCATACCTAAAGGCCCCAAGGTATCACACCTCGAGTATATTGATTTCAATACTGATGAAGATGATTTACTAGGTGACGATGAGTTACTTGTTGACAATGCTAGTGATGAAAACTATGATGAAACTTCTATTAATCATGATAATCAGGATGAAACGAATGACAATGATAAGAAGGAGATTGAGCGTCTAACTAAAGAAGTAAACACTCTTAAGTTAGCTCATGAAACTACTTTAGAAGATCATTGAGAATTTTTGAAAACTCATGAGAAGCTACGCTTCGAGAAGCTCAACCTAGAAAAAGAGCATGGGTTCTTAAAAGGTATCAATGATGATCTTTGGAAGAAAAGTTTTTCTTACGTTGCCAAGCATTTACTCTTGTCTACTTGCATGCCATAAGTAAAATCTAGCAACAAGAGTAAGAAAGATTCTTCTTCTAGTAGTAACAATAATCACGCTAAATCAAATATTGTTGCTTCTAGTAGTTCTCTTGATTCCACTAATGATTCTCTTAGCCAAGTTACACTTGAGCAAGAAAATAGCTTATTGAAGGGAATTATAGAGAAAGGTGTTTACAAGAGCCATGCCGGAAGTAAGCAATTTGAGGAAATTGTACGCAAGCAAGGAAGGCACCGGAAGAATCAAGGTGTTGGTTTTGAACAAAAGTTCAATGCCAATGGAGTTGAGTGAGAAGAAGATCAATACCCCAAGACAAAGTTTGTTCCTCAACAAGAGAAGTATGAGCCTACTTCCTTCAAGGGGACACAAGCTCAAGATGATCTTCCACCACAAGACCACAAGCTAAAAGGCAAGGACAAGCTTCAAGAGGAGATTGATGCATTTGAAGAAGCTTCAGAGGCCTTGGTCAAGTGGGTTCCCAAGACTACCTCAAGTTCTACTTCATCAAATACATCTACAACCCCAAGGATTCCCATCAAGATGATGTGGATCCCAAAGAAAAAGAACTAGAGAGTTCTTGAGGGTGACTCCGCCAACATACTTCACTCATATTCGTATTGGTAAGGACAAGTGCAATCAACTTCCACATCATGAACTAGTTCAAGGAGTCACAACCCTCTTGTTAGTAAGTCAAGGGACAAGGTAACTTAATGCTTTCATGGACATCATCTTGTGTGCACTTCACTCTATGTCTATGGATATCCTTGTTTGTTCCTTGTGGAACTAACCCATGTAGGTATTGAAAGTGCAACTCACTCCAATATATTGCTCCAAATGATCCACATCAACATTGAGCATCCACATGTTCAACATCTACATGAAGTCATCATCGACAAAACCCATGGTTAGTTCATCCCTCTAAAAGGGGATATCACATCTAGGGGGAGGCTTATTCTAAGAATTGAGCTAAAGCAACTCTAATGGTGTGAACACAACAATGCTTTATGTAGAAGTGGTAACCCCACTTATGCTTAAACGATGAGTATGACCTATGATCAAATGTTCTCATTTGACTCCTACGTCAATATACTCATATATACATATTCATCGCCAATTGCTTGATAGATGCTAGAGTGTTTGTGCATGCCTTGCCACATATTTCATTTGTTATCTTATTGTGTGAGCATGTTGGTTGCATAATTTTGTTCATTCGAGGACATCCATTTGATGCTTTGATTGTTTGGTCTTTTCTTTTGCCACATGGATGGACAAGAATGCCTAAGTACTCCCTCTAGCTATCTATGCTTTTCTTGTCTCAAACTCTATTCATGCTACATCACAAAGTTTGATCAAGTCAGATTTGAACCCTCTGGGTGAGGAGCACTCGGAACCACCGATTCGTCATAGACTTAAACTTCCAAAACCTCTTAATGTATTTCGGTCTGACCGATTCATTCCTTTCGGTCATAACGATTTCATTGAGTTGATCTAGGTTTCAAAATCGGTGCAACCGATTTGAACATTTCAGTCTCACCGAGTTGTAGTAACCGCTTGCGATTCTGCATCTTGGTGCCATCGAGTTTCTCAACTTGACAGGGTCTGGATATATAAACCAACGGGTCAAATTTTGGAAATTTCTCCGAAACCCTTCACCCGCGCCTGTCCAGCTCTGCCGATTCAAGGTCTTCGGATCATCTCCTCTGTCGCCAGTGACCTCCTGCCGTTGGTCTCCACCGCCATGAACGGAATCTTCACCGCCGTTGTCGCCGCTATGAGTTCAACGCCAAGTTAGGGTATGAACTTGACCCCTTTGTGCAATCTTTACCTCTGATTCCTACACTTAGGTCAATGTCATGAATCTTACCATGTTTGAGATACTTCTATCCAATCAAAAACTCCTTTAGATCAGTTTTGATTCGAAAGCTTAGGGTTAGGTTTCTGCCGAATTCATTTCAGACCGACTGAATTGTAGAAATCGGTCTCACTGATTCGGCCCAGGCCATTGCACTTGTGATTTTCGGTCTGACCAAAACTTACAAATCGGTGTGACCGAGTTCAATTTTCAGTGAAACCCTAGCAATCTCGGAGTCACCAAACTGTGTCTCGGTCTGACCGATTTCACTAGTTTAGACTCTAATATTGCTTTGCTGTCACCGAGTTTGTCAGCATTTTGGGAACGGGGGTCCCAGACTTGCCTGCATGCGGCCTGCGGCGTGGCTCAAGTGGTGGCCCAGTGCGGCCCATCTTCATCAGCACAAGACTCAAGACCCTCGCGAGGGGTCAAGCCTCGCAGGGCGAACGACGCGAGGCTACCTCAGGGACGGCCTCGCCAGGCAGGCTCGCGAGGAGGCGGAGAGATCAAGGCAGGGTACCTCACGAGGTGCTCGTGATGCAAGCCGTGACGATCGAGACTAGGCGGGCGCCGGCCTGCACAGTGTCCTTGTTCCCTCTTTGGTGCAAAGGGGGCAAGCACAGACGTGGAGTACCGAGGCATCAGGCAAAGGTTGCCACATCAGTGCAATGGGACCAAGACCAGTGGAGCGGCAGGATGGAGGTCACCATGGAGCCCAAGACGGCGTCATCACCAGTGCTTTTGGTAGCCAAAGACCAACTTTAGTCAGGATAACTTGTACTATATGTTCCCCTTCAAAATGGCCGTTGTTGGCGCCCTTCCCGCTCAATATTTGGGAAGAGGCCCGGGGCCTCTATAAATAGAGCTAGCCACCACAGTAGAGAGGCAGCGGATCCAGACCTTGGAAAGCCTAGAGAGAGAGAGGCGATCGAACTCACCCAAGCAGTTCATCGCACCAGCTCAAGAACACCTCTCGCGAGGCTGTTCTCCCTTTGTACTGTTCATCATCAGCCCCTGAGGCAATCCACCACACCACACACTGGAGTAGGGTATTACACCACAACGGTGGCCCGAACCAGCATAAATCTTGTGTCCCTTGCGTTGTTCATCGTTTCTAGCCTAGATCTCACGAGGCGATCGAGCGTAGATCGGTAGGGGAGAGATCTTCGTGCGCACCCCAGTGTTCAAACCTCAAGCGTCTGCCGGAACCCAACATCCGACATTCAGCGCACCAGCTAGGGGTGCACCGGAATCTTTCTTCCACTGTTCGCGTTTGATCTCCCGTCGTGTCCATGGCTGACGCTCATCGGGCTCGCGCTGAGCGTCGGGCTGCTCTCGCCGCCCGCGTCGTCCATACGGCACCCGTCGGCGGGCACCCCCATCGTTCCCCGTCGCCTGCTGCCAACGCCGCCACCAGCCCGGCGGGGAACAAGCAGCAGGCCTTGTCTCTGCATCCTTCGGTGCGGCGGGAAGGCCGCACCGCCACCCCGTCGCTGACTCCAAACGGTTCATCATCCCACGCCCGTCGCGCCCCCACGGACACCCACGCAACGTGCTCCTGGCGCGGTCTCTGCATCCTTCGGTGCGGCGGGAAGGCCGCACCGCCACCCCGTCGCTGACTCCAAACGGTTCATCATCCCATGCCCGTCGCGCCCCCACGGACACCCACGCAACGTGCTCCTGGCGCGTGAGCTCCTGCACTACCGTCCCGTCGACGACCTCCACGAGGACTGGCTCGCCGGCATCACCGAGCTCGTCAGCACCGTAGGGGGCTCTCCTATGTCGTCCCTCTCGCTGCCTCGCCCTCCATCCTGCGCAGGAGGCGTGGATCAGGAGGTGCCTCCGCCACCTCCTCCCCAAGAAGGCACCCTGGCTCCAAGGCGTGCGGCCCCAGGACGAGACCCACTACGTCCGGCGCCTGCACGACAAGAAAGGAGCTGCCAAGAAATCCCTCGCCCCCAAGAAGGTGCTCACGTGCTCCCGGCATCGGTGCGCCATGACCGCATCCCTGCGCCACCATGTCAAGACCTCGCGCTGCTCCAAGTGGTGGCGCATGGGAACTTCCAGGAGCAAGCCCAGCACCAGCAAAAGGCCTCGGTGGCCACCACAGGCTGCCGCGCCTTTACCCCCGAGCTACGCAGTGTCGCCTGGCCAGGCAAGTTCAAGCCTGACCTGCCTCCTCGCTACGACAGCACTACAGACCCCGCGGAGTTCCTACAGCTCTACAAGCTAGGCATCGAAGCCGCCAACAGGGACGCAAAGGTTATGGCGAACTAGTTTCCCAAGGCGCTCAAGGATGGTGCCCGCACCTGGCTCCTGAACCTGGCTCCTGGCACGATCTCCTCCTGGGACGAGATGCGCACCCGCTTCATCGCCAACTTCCAGGGCACTCGCGACCGTCCGCCGGCCGTGGGTGACCCACGTCGCATCAAGTAGTAGCCTGGAAAGACCTTGCAGAAGTACATCCAGTGCTTCAACAATGCTCGCCTCAAGATTCCCAGGGTGACTGAGGAGGCCATCATTTCAGCGTTCTCTGATGGCGTTCGCGGCGTCAAGATGAAGGAGGAGCTTACAATCCATGAAGATATGTGCACGTCTCTGGAGTTGTTCAACCTGGCGACCAAGTGCGCAAGGGCTGAGGAAGGGCGCCTCTCCCTTCTCGAGCTCCCAGCAGCGGACCCAGAAGAGAAGAAAGCCAAGGCCAAGGATGTGAAGCGTAAGGGAGCAGCTGTACTCACGGTGGAGCCAGACAGAAAGCGCGGCAGGGACCAGCCGGAGTCGTCCAAGGGCAGCCGGTACTGTGTGTACCACGATCTCCACACCCACAACACTAACGAGTACCAAGAGCTCAGGGCCGTGCGAGAAGGCCGTCTCGGTCGACGTCCCGAGCGCAACGATCGGGGCTACGGCCGAGACTGAGCAAGAGGTGGAGGGTGATGGGACGACCGTGGCCCTCGCCAAGGGTGGCATGACCGACCTCGCGAGGACCGCTGGCAGGACCAGCCTCGCGAGGGAGCTTGGAGAGATCAGCCTCGCGAGGACCTCCCGTAAGGTAATGCAGGCCTTCCTCCTCTGCCACCACCACCAAGAAGGAATGAACACCATCATCAGGACGAGGGGGCTGGGGGCTTCCAGGAGCCACACGCAATCGCTTACATCCTGGGCGGCGCTCAGGCCCTAGCCTCACAGCGCATCTTCAAGCAGTTTGCTCGTGAGGTGAATGCAGTCCTCCCCAAGCTTGAGGCCACGCGCCCTCTCAGGTGGTCTGTGTGCGCCATCACGTTCAGCTTAGTGGATCAGCTCAAGTGCGCAGCAATGGCCGGTGTCCTCCCAATGCTTTGTTCCCCAGTCATCAGCAATGTGCAAGTCACCAGGACCCTCATCGATGGTGGAGTAGGACTCAACGTTCTGTCCATCGAGACGTTCAACAATCTCCAAGTGCCATATGATCAGCTTCAGCCAACCAAGCCTTTCTCAGGAGTCACTAATGGTTCCACTGCCCCGATAGGGCAGGTCCGCCTTCCTGTCACCTTTGGACAGCGCAACAACTACCGCCCCGAGCTCATTGACTTCGACGTCGCTCACATTCGCCTGCCATACAATGCCATCCTCGGGTACCCAGCCCTGGCCAAGTTCATGGCAGTGACTCACCATGGCTACAACGTCCTCAAGATGCCAGGAAGCGGTGGGGTCATCACGGTCCCCTGTGAAGAGAAGGATGTGGTGTGCTCCCTCGAGCGCGCCTTCCAGGCCGCGTCAATCGAAGACCCGGACAGCAAGAGTGGAAACCTCCCTGGAGCGGCTCCCAAGAAGAAGAAGACATCACCTGGCTCAAGGCCTCAGGAGGCAGGCACCTCCGGAGGCGCCACGTCTAGACATGCGCCCGCCCAAGGGGCGCCACCCTCCATCGCATAGGAAGGCGCGCCCGACGCCCTCCTCGGGCAGGGCTCGGGGGCTCTCTCCTAGGGAGCCACCGACTTTGCCAAGGTCACGAGGGAGGCGCTTGGGCACAACCTGGAGGCGTGCTTCACGGCACGCTTCCCTCAGGAAGGCGTAAGGAAAAAAGGACCCAACCCTCAGGAGTTCATCACCAAGGCCGCTCAGGACATGGAGGAATCGAGAGTCATGCGCGGCAACCGCTGACTGCCCAGCGTAGCTCCCCATCCAGGCGAGGATGGTGGGATGCGCGTCTGCATCGACTACCCAGGGCTCAATCGAGTCGCTTCTCAGGAGTGCTTCTGGCCTTCGCGCGTGGGGCGTTGCACGGCCCACCGCACAACTTCGTTCACATGCCCTTCGGCTTGTCGAATGCGGCCGCAGCCCACTAGTGCCTGATCAGGAGCATTCTGGAAGCTCAGGTGGCCAAGCATCGCGCGTTCCTGGAGGAGATGGAGATGGACCTCAACGGGCCGCCCGGACCTCCTGAGCCTCCCGAGGCTCGGAGTCCCAAGGGCTCGTGAGGATCGGCTTCTTCGCCCCGCACCGCCAGCTGCACCAACTATCGTTCTGCAACAGTGTCAGGTGACTTATTTTCAGTATTCATTACAGCTGGGAGCGCCCTCAGGGATGCATCATTCCCTGGTCGCGTGGGTCCGTCCCTGCGGCGTGTATCCGTTTTGCTTATATCTTCTGCTTATCTTGTTGGGGGCGCCCCTCGGGCTGCATCATCCCCAAGCCGCTCGGGCCTGACCTAGTGGCGTTTGCTTTCCCTACATCTATCTAAGTTGATTTGCTCCTTCATGATTAACCTGCTTGAGATAATTGCCTGCTCGATTGACACCTACCCTTGGAGCTGCTCGCTCTGGCACGACGCTTGCACATGGCTCCGTCCCTACAACACCGACAAACCTGAGTGGTCAAGCTCTGGCCGCGGCAGCCCCGCATAGCGCTACCTCACCAGACCCTCAGTGCCCCAATCACTCCCTCGGAGCAACCAATGGCTGGCTGGCAACCGTAACGGCACGCCTCGTTTTCCCTCATGATTGGTGTGCAGGATCCGCTTCAGGAATAGCGTGGGGGGTGTCGAGAGCTCTATCTCCCTCTCTCCCACACGATCCGCTTGAACGTTAAAAGGGGGCGCCTGAGCATCGCGACTCATGGGCTCTTACTGGCTCTCCAGCCCTCACCCCCTGGCCTTGACCCACGGCATCGCGACCTGTCACACCAACGGCGACTGTGCTCGCTCGAGGGCCGGGACCTGAGGACGTAGAGCATGAAGGAAAGTGCAGGGAAGAGGGGAGAAGCTCACGAGGGCCTGACCCAGCAACAACCCAGTTGTCGGCACGCAGGCCCAGCACTTCGCCGAAGGACTACTCCAAACCTATGAGATAAGTCACGCAAAAGCTAAAATGACTCAACGCCAAACCCTCGCCTATTGCAGCTCTGTCACAGCAATGTTCCCTGCCTTTCTTGCCCAGCGGAGGCTGCTTGAGCGCTAAAGGGGACCTCCCGAGCATCGTGACTCAGGGGCTCTTACTGGACCTTGGGTCGCTCACCTCTTGGCCTTGACCACGGCATCGCGACCTGGCATACCAGCGATGGCTGAAGCCTTCCTGGGGACCGGAACCTGTCAGCATAAAGCACCAAGCCCTCGTGAGGAAAGAAAGGGGGAGCCAAGCCGGGACAGGACACACATCTAGCACCGATTCATAATAAGGATATACAGTTCATAAGAGACGTGGCAGGCGCCTTACATACCCCCATGGGGTGTCACTTCGATTCCTCGCAGGGAACAAAAGGCGCCAATTCTAAGGAGCATTAACTATGTGCGCCTCCGCAGGAGACGCCATCATGAACAGTGGGCCATCAGGTGCCGGCGCCAACCCCATCCAGATCAGTGGTGCCGACGGCCTGACGCGGCTGTCCTACTCCGAGCGCGACGCAAGCTCGGGGGCTCGTAGCTGTCGTCGCTCGTCTCCGGAGTCGCATGAAGCTCGGCGGAGTTGCTGGATCCTCTGGCTCCCCCGCTGCTGCCTGAGGAGCTGCTGGGGAGGCGATTGGCCGGCCTGGCCCTTGCCATGCCGGTACACCGGTCGCCTTTTTCGGGGAAGCACTCCAGCCGGCGGCCTTCCATGTCGAAGACCTTGGAGGGCATCAAGCAGGCAACATCGTATTCAAGATGAATTATGAGGGCACCACTTGTCCGGTAGACCCGGGCGATCTCGCCCCAGCCCCGGGTCATGAAGACCTTGCCCGGAGCAACGACCACAACCTCCACTCCGGTTGCAAGGGTGTTGCAGCCAGCGTGCTGTAGCCAGACCTCCAGAGACCCACTCGGCGGCATCTCTAAGCCGAAGGAGGGAGGAAGGCGAATCCAAGATCTCGAAGGCATGGCGGCATGAAGCACGAACTCGCGGGAAGAACCCTTGGCGTGGACGCCAGGGGTGACGATGCGCACCGCTGTGACTCGTCGGCGCCGTCGTCGGCGTCGTCGGTGTTGCTCAGCATCTTCTCCTCCTGGGCCCTCGAGTCGGGCGTACAAGGGCAGCGGAAACCCAGACGGCGGCCGCTCGTACCAGGGCCGCGATGACCCCTGCCAGGCGACCACGTCACGGCGGACGGGGATAGGTCGTTTCTTTGGTGGAAGTGGGTCAGGACCCTCTCGCGGGGGCCTTTCCCTTCTCTTCTACAGAAAACCGGCGGATCGGCGCCATCGGCATAAGGTGGAGCAAGGGCGAGGAATAAGAAGAGAGGGAGTAGCAGGAAGGACCGGACTACGGGGGCTCTCACCCGTCCGTACTTATAGTCCGGAGGAGGCCAACCGTCGGCCACCACGATCTCACGTAATCATGACCCATTTTTGCATGCAGGGACTTGTCAAGTCGAGCGGTTGCCGAGGCAATGTGGGGAAGCGGAGACGCCCACGTCCAATCAACCACCACGCGGCGCCCAAGGCTGCAGGCTGATGGGGCCCGCGGCGCTCCGCACTTGCCCCTTCGCTTCTCCGCTAAGCCAAGTCCAAGCGCGCCTTGGGCTCGGGGGCTACTGTCGGCGTTATGGGAACGGGGGCCCCCAGACTTGCCTGCCTGCGGCCTGTGGCGTGGCTCAAGTGGTGGCCTAGTGCGGCCCATCTTCCTCAGCACAAGACTCAAGACCCTCGTGAGGGGCCAAGCCTCGCGGGGCGAACGACGCGAGGCTACCTGAGGGACGGCCTCGCCAGGCAGGCTCGCGAAGAGGCGGAGATATCAAGGCAGGGTACCTCGCGAGGTTCTCGTGACGCAAGCCGTGACGATCAAGACCAGGCGGGCACCAGGCGAGCGCCGGCCTGCGCAGTGTCCTTGTTCCCTCTTTGGTGCAAAGGGGGCAAGCACAGACGTGGAGTACCGAGGCATCAGGCAAAGGTTGCCATTTTAGTGCAACAGGACCAAGACCAGTGGAGTGGCAGGATGGAGGTCACCGTGGAGCCCGAGACGGCGTCATCACTAGTGCTTTTGGTCGTCGAAGACCAACTTTAGTCATGATAACTTATACTATATGTTCCCCTTCAAAATGGCCATTGTTGGCGCCCTTCCCGCTCAATATTTGGGAAGAGGCCCAGGGCCTCTACAGATAGAGCTAGCCACCACAGTAGAGAGGCAGCGTATCCAGACCTTGGAAAGCCTAGAGAGAGAGAGAGACGATCAAACTCACCCAAGCAGTTCATCGCACCAGCTCAAGAACACCTCTCGCGAGGCTGTTCTCCCTTTGTACTGTTCATCATCAGCCCCTGAGGCAATCCACCACACCACACACTGGAGTAGGGTATTACACCACAACGGCCCGAACCAGTATAAATCTCGTGTCCCTTGTGGTGTTCATCATTTCTAACCTACATCTCATGAGGCGATCAAGCGTAGATCGGTAGGGGAGAGATCTTCATGCGCACCCCAGTGTTCGAACCTCAAGGGTCTGCCGGAACCCAACATCCGACTAAGTTTAACAAGTCAGTAGCTCCAAAATGACTTCTGTAGAAAACTAAAACTAAGTTTTTGACTCATTTGTTTTGCAAAATCTCTGCACTTTGTGATGCTCATCCACTCTGTCTCAACTATATCTATTCACAGGGTCAGCCTTCAGCCTTTCAGCCATGTCTGACAACAATGACAGCCAAAACAGGTCTGAGGAACAGGTTCACTTGAGTAAGGGCACTAGTCCCTCTGTCAACTATGATGATGGGAGCAGAAGTACTCCTAGCAATCTGGCTAAGGCTGTAACCAGGCAGAGGAAGAAGAGAACATCTGATTCAGAGGATGAAGATTTCATGGTTGATGAGGAAGTCACTTCAAATAAAAAGGTTCTCAAGAAAGAATTTGGCACTGCAGCTTCAACCAAGCCAGGCATGAAGAAGAAGGCACATGCCAAGAGAATCCCAATGTCCAAAGCCAGAGCCTTAACACAGGAAACTGTTGAGTTCACTCTTGAACCAAAGGAGGCTGGTGAGGGCAAGAAGAGGAAGGAAAGGTTCAAGAAGACCATGGACAGAGTGATTGGCAGACCATCTATGGTCAGGGATTCAGATGAGGAGGAGGAAGAGGAAGATGCACCTCATGCCAAGACTCAGAAGTTGATGGGGGATGCCATCAAGTTAGGGGTTGCTCCATCAAAGCCCAAGAATGCCCACAAGGCTGCTGCTGCTGCTCAAGCTTCTAAGCCTCCAGCACCCAAGAGATCAACTAGGAATATACTAGCTGCTGAGAAGAACAAGGCTCCAGTGCCTGAAGTGGAAGAATAAGAAGAAGCCCAAGTGCTTAGAAAACTGAAGCCCAAGATCCCAGATCTTGATGATACACAGCTTGTGGCTGAAAACATGAAGCTAAGGAAGGATGCAGGTCTTAGGCTATGGAGGCAGACAGACCCATATGCCACCAGGAGGAGGACTGTTGTGGACTACATGTTCCATACAAAGGAGCAGCAGGATTTCTATGAGACTGTGCTCCTAGACAAGAAGCACATAGTCAGTGATATGAGATGGGTTGACTGGACTTACATTGATAACAATGAAGATCACTTCCCCGGAGTTCATGAAAGCTTCAGACTGACTGGAGTTGACACATTTGTTGGCCAGAAACTCACCAAGTGGAATGATGAGATGGTGATGCAGTTCTACTCCACAGCACATTTTTACCCAGATGGTAAAATTGTTTGGATGACTGAGGGCACAAGGTACTAGTCCACAGTTGCTGAGTGGGACAAGCTTATCAATGCCCCTGAAGAGCAAGAGGATGACACAAATGTGTATGCCAAGCCAAGGAAAGGACACAACTCCATGGCACACATGTACAAGGAGATTCCTGATGCTGCCCTGGATACTCACAAGTTTGGCTCTGTGTACTATTTGCTGTATGGATTGCCCACAATCAACACTATCCTCAGGCACACATTGTTGCCCAAGTATGGAGATGAGAGGATGATAAGAGGGCATTCCATCAATTTGCTACACATGTTTGACATTCCAGAGAAGTTCAAAGTGATGACATTGATTGTAGAGACAATCAAGAAGACTGATGCTGATCAAAAGAGATTGTGTTGATATGCTCCAAACATTCAGATACTCAACAAATCCAAGATGGGCAAAGGCACATATCTCTTGGACAAGGAGCACCTTCCCATGCTGCCTGAATTTGAAGACAATGAGGTTGTCATGGATGCTTCACATCCTACTTCATTAGAGGCTCAGGAGAAGAGGGAGAAAGCTAAAGCAGAGAAGGCATCTCAAACTTCACAAGTTCCAGATGCTTCAACTGCTCACCTCAAGACCAAGCAGGATCAGCTTAGCTATCTACTTGAGGCCAGTGTCAGAATTGGGAAAGGAATGACAACCCTAACTCAAAATCAAGAGAGTCTTGAGAGGATCATCTAGACAAAGTTTTATGATCTAGACTTGAAGGTCAGAGAGATCCAGACTGCAGTTGAGCAACTCCAAGATGAAGCTGAAGAGAGAAGAGGGAGAGCTACCACTAAAGCTTTTCAGAGAGTGCCAAGGGCACAAAGGTCTACAGCTGTGCCAGCCAGTCACACAAGGGCTACTACATCAGCACCAATAGCTACAGCCTCTGTTGTCCCTCTAGTTGCTACTCCACAGCTCCACAGACCTCTTCGAATGATTCCATTGCAGGACTCATCTCCACACCACCTTCGCACTCCGGAGCTCCCAGAGATCATGCTTAGAGAGCCGCATAGCACTATGCATTTTCAAGCTTTTTGGTAACTTATTTCCAAAGGGTGAGAATGTGTATAGATCATAGGCTTTGAGAGAGTGTGTGTTTTGCTTCTTTTGCCTCTCTTGCTACTTTATTTGCTTGCTTGCTTGGGTAAATACATTATTTATGCTTGTGTGTGAGATACTCCTATGATCATGTGTTTGATCATATCATACTTTAATGTTTATGCTTGAATGATGATATTCTATCTCTCATTTATGATCATTCATATCTTGTCTTGGTAATGAGTGGATATTTCATATTCCATCATTTTGAGCGCTCCACCAAGATGTATGTGACATGGAAGAGTAACCCATGCTCCTAATCGATTGTATATTTGCATTCAAAAGAAAATTTCAAATAATGCACAAATTTAAGAGCTCTTGCTTATCACATACTTCTCAAAGCGACGATGTACTTCATTTATATTATCATTTGTCGAAGCTTTGATCTATATGTTGTCATCAGTTACCAAAAAGGGGGAGACTGAAAGTGCAACTAATCCCTGGGTGGTTTTGGTAATTCATAACAACATATAGCTCATTGAACTAATATCCATTCAAGATTAATGTTTCAAAAAGTTCAACGATTGGTATGACATGGACTAGAGATGTGGACCCCTCAAAATGCTAAGGACACATATTGGCAAAAGATCAAGACTCTACATTTTCATTTTAGTGATCCAATATCTCATTGAGTCCATAGGAAAAGCCAATATTACTAAAAGGGGATGAGGTGTTCCTTAATGGCTTGCTTGCTCAAAATGCTTAGTGATATGCTCCAAAAGCCCTCGATCACTTTCTCATTTCCACATATATCCTAAACCTAAAGTCAAACTCGGTCCCACCGATTTGACCTATCCGGCGCCATCGAGTTCACTTGACATAGCCATAGCCAGTAAATCTAATCAGTTCGGTCTCACTGATAGGGATGTCGGTCTCACCGAGATGGGATTGCAAACTCTCTGTTTCCCTTTGTAACATTTCGGTCTAATCGAGATGTGCGATCGGTCCCACCGAGTTTGTAGTGCAAACTCTCTATTTCCATATTGTAACATTTCGGTCTCACCAAAATGAGCAATCGGTCCCATCGAGTTTTGCCTGACAAAGTCTATGTTTGCTTATTACTGAAATCGGTCTCACCGAGTTCATGTGATCGATCTCACTGAGATGAGGTTTTGCCCTAACCCTAGCGCATCGGTTTCACCGATTTGGTATTATTGATCCCACTGAAAAGCCTAACGTTCACATTTTGAACCAAGTCGGTCTCACCGAGTTTCACTATCCGGTCCCACCGAGTTTGGTAAATTGTGTGTAACGGTTAGATTTTGTGTGGAGGCTATATATACCCCTCCACCCCTTTCTCCATCTGAGAGAGAGCCATCAGAACGTGCCTACACTTCCACTACTCATTTTCTGAGAGAGAACCACCTACTCATGTGTTGAGACCAATACATTCCACTCCAACCGCACGAATCTTGATCTCTAGCCTTCCCCAAGTTGCTTTCCACTCATATCATCTTTCCACTATATCCAAATCTATGAGAGAGAGTTGGGTGTTGGGGATACTAGCATTTGAAGCACAAGAGCAAAGAGTTCATCCTCAACACACCATATATTACCTTTTGGAGAGTGGTGTATCCTAGATTGGTTAGGTGTCACTTAGGAGCCTTCGTCAAGATTGTGGAGTTGAACCAAGGAGTTTGTAAGGGCAAGGAGATTGCCTACTTCGTGAAGATCGACCCAAGTGAGGCAAGTCCTTCGTGGGTGATGGCCATGGTGGGATAGACAATGTTGCTTCTTCGTGGACCCTTCATGGGTGGAGCCCTCCGTGGACTCGCGCAACCATTACAACTCGTGGGTTGAAATCTCCATCAACGTGGATGTACGATAGCACCACCTGTCAGAACCATGCCAAAAATCTCCGTGTCTACATTGCATTTGCTCCCTCCAAACTCCTCCCTTTTACCTTCATATGCAATGATTTACATTCCACCGCTATACTCTGAGAATTGCATGGGAAAGTTGATTGCTTGACTTGTATTAAGCTGCTAAAATCTGCCAAGGCTTAAAATTGGGGAAAAGGCTAGATTTTTATTTGGTCAAGTAGTCTAATCACCCCCCCCCTCTAGACATACTTTCGATCCTACAAGTGGTATCAGAGCTTTGGTCTCCATTTGCCTTGATTTCCATAGCTTTGGTGATCATAGCCTTGGTTTCACAACCTAGAAGAGTATGGCGTCTAGCGAGGGAAATTACCACCGTAGAGGTCCTTACTTTGATGGTACTGATTTTGCTAGTTGGAAGCCTAAGATGAAAATGCATATTATTGGACATAACCCCGCCGTTTGGGCTATTGTGTGTATTGGTTTGCAAGGTGAATTCTTCGATGGGAGAGAACCAAATCACGAAGCAACTGCGGAAGAGTTGAAAATATTGCAATACAATGCTCAAGCTTGTGATATCCTCTTCAATGGATTGTGCCCCGAAGAATTCAACAAAATCAGCCGTCTTGAGAATGCAAAGGAAATTTGGGATACTTTCACAGATATGCACGAAGGAACCGAGTCCATCAAGGAATCCAAGTTGGATGTGCTTCAAAGTTAGCTTGACAAGTTCAAAATGAAGGATGGTGAAGGTGTCGCTGAAATGTACTCTAGGCTTGCTCTCATCACAAATGAGATTGCCATCTTAGGGAGTGAAGAGATGACTGACATATTCATCATCAAGAAGATCTAAGAGACTTGGATGGAAAATATGATATCGTGTGCACATTGATCCAAATGATGCCCAATTACAAAGATCTCAAGCCAACAGAAGTCAATAGGAGAATTATTGCTCATGAGATGTCACTCGAGGATAAAGAAGAGCTTCACAACAAGTCTAGTGGTGCTTATAAAGCCTCATGTGATGCTTCTACCACATCAAGTGAAAAACAAGTCTACAATGAGGAATTGAGATTGATGGTGAAGAAGTTCAACAAATTCTACAAGAGTAGATGCAAAGAGAGAAGGAGTAGAGATGATCGTTATGAACAAAGAACCTCTTGCAGAAGCAAGGATTCGTAAAGGAAGGACGATTCATCAAGGAGCTACACAAAACGAAGACATCAAGCTCATGTTGGTGAATGGGTATACGATTTTACCTCCGACCACCACTCCGAGAGAAGTTATCACTACGACTCTGAATATACTCAAGATGAAGGTGTTGTCGGTCTTGCACTTGTGTAAACCAACTCCTATGACATATTTGACTCACCAAATGAAGGAATTGGAAGATGCTTCATGCCTAAAGGCCCCAAGGTATCACACCCCGAGTATATTGATTTCAATAGTGATGAAGATGATTTACTAGGTGATGATGAGTTACTTGTTAACAATTATAGTGATGTAAACTATGATGAAACTTCTATTAATCATGATAATCAAGATGAAACGAATGACAATGATGGCTTGACTTGTGTTAAGTTGCTAAAATCTGCCAAGACTTAAAATTGGGAAAATGCTAGATTTTTATTTGGTCAAGTAGTCTAATCACCCACCCCCTCTAGACATACTTTCGATCCTACAACCATCCATCACGACTTGGACACAAATGAAGTATGGCATGTGAGCTCACTTCATGCCCACGTACTACACACGAGATCTCTTCAAGAAGTTGCAACTCCTCAAGCAAGGCACGAAGACGGTGGAAGAATACTATCAAGAAATTGAGATCGCCATGATACGAGTTAATGTCAAAGAAGATGATGAGAAAACAATGGCACGCTTCTCGAATGGCCTCAACCACCCAATAAGGAAGATCGCCGATTTCCAACCCTACTCCTACCTTCTCGAGGTAGTTCATCAAGCGACCAAGGCGGAGCGACAAGTACAAGAAGTGATGTAGGGTAGAACCCTAGATGCCCGATCTTTCACGATTGGAGGGGATCCTACGAAGAACACAAACAACACAAGGGGGAAACGAGGGTAACACAAGAGAAATCACTCAACCAACAAGATCTGGTCACACATATGCTAGATCCTTGAAACACAAAGAGTGATATACGATTCAAGGTCAACAAAGGACGATACAAAAGGTCTTCTCCGTGAGGAGGTCTTGAAGTGTCTTCCCGTGATGGGATCTTGAATCTACTTGGCGGATCTTCTCCGAAGTGGTCGTGAGCTCCGAGGAGAAGTAACCAAGTGGATGAGCAAAGCTCTATCTCAAATATGAGCTATCACAATGCTAACCCTAGAAAGAGGCGGAGGAGGTCTATTTATAGTCTTAGTGGATGAAAGGGTAAGTGTCTTCGGCCCAACACGTGGGCGATCACACAGGCGTCGGACGTCCGACGGTCACCAGTCGTCCGAAGGCTCACGAGGGTCCGGACGTCCGGTGCCGGTCGAGCGTCCGATGTTTCGGCTCTGGTCAGGACTTGTCGGTCGTCCAGTCGGGGTCGGCCGTCCGGTCGGTCGATCGTCCAGAGGTATCCATTCTTCCGATGTTTTGGCTCGGGTGTGGTGGTGTCGGTCGTCTAGTGAGGCTCAATCGTCCGGGCACTGGGAGGTGTCGGGCGTCCGGTCGGCGTCGGTCGTCTGGCCACTGCAGGGTGCGCTGGCTGGGACTTGGCTGGTGGGTTGGAGCTCCCAGGCATCGGACGTTCGTGAGACATCGGTCATTTGATGACTGGGAGTTTCGAGCGGTCCTTCTTCTTATCCATTCAACTTGGAGTCCTCGTCGTCTTGTCCATTGGGTGCAGCTGATCCGTGGCTTCCCTCCAAGTACCTGATCACACATAGGGTCTCCACATGAGGTAGTAGCCATGTCTCATAAGTAGGAAGTGGAAGTTCGAAGAGGAGCGAGTTCACCTTATATTCGATAGCCTTTGCTCGAGCTCTTGTCATTGGTCCAAGTGGTGTCGTGGGATATGTAGATGTGTCCATGGGGATGATCATTGGATGCTCCGCATCTGTCAGGACCCCGACTAGATGTCACATCGATCTAGCCGGTAACACCTCATATCACTTTGCGGCCTCACGCACGGTATCCCCACGGGTGTCGCCTTACCTTTGTCCGGGACCGTTTGCGCCTTTTGGCTCACGTATATGATAGTGTCACTAGCATCCATATGATAAGGAGCCCGGGCTGACATGACTAGTTGTAAACCCAAAGTGGCACAGACTTACAGGGACAGGCATCCATGACCCAGCTTCGAACGTGTCGGTCATCAGCAAGTGGGTCCGGGCTGTAGCACTGGGCTAGCAGGACTCCGGTAAACCGGTCTGTAGCGGGCTAACAGGACTCCGGTACTCAATGCGTGACATTTCCCCGAAGGGACAGACACCGGAACGAAGAAGGACACATGTCGGCCAGCCTAAGTGTTCCAGAGCAGTAGCAAGCTACCATGGCTCAACGGTAACACTCGGAGACATTTCCCGGTAAGAGAGGCTACTAAAGATAAACAACTAGATAGTCAGATCCCACACATACCAAGCATTTCAATCATACACACAATATGCTCGATATGTGCAAATACAACAAGGCATCACAACATGACTCTACGACACAAGTTCTTTATTTAACGCTCAGAGAGCCATACATAACATACACAAAGGTACGGGTCTCACGACCCAGCATTCAAGTCATACAGTCATACAAACCAGCAGCAGAAGTAACTTGTCTGAGTACAGACAACTAGAAAGATAAAAGAGGCTTGGAAAGCCTAGCTATACTACGTGGTCCTTCACAAGCTCAGGATCACCACCTGGGCCTTTAGCCTACTCATTGATGTCAACGTCTACGTAGAACCCATCAGAAGGGGTTGCAGCGTCTTCTGTAAAAATGTAAATTATAGCAACATGAGTACAAAGGTACTCAGCAAGACTTACATCAGATCCTACATACATGCATATTATCAAGAAGGGTTGGTGGAGTTATTGCAGCAAGCCAGCTTTGACTCTTGGCTAGGCTAACCTACGAGACTCCAACTTGAAATGGTTTTTCGCACACGAGTCCACTACTCACCACTTCAATACACTACCGAGGATCCACCTCCGTCTTCCTACGGAAGAGCCATCCTCGGCACTCACACTTATCTTGAGACTTTTAGTAGTTTCCATTTACTTGTCTATGAACTGTATAGGCAACCAAGTAGTCCTTTACCGCGGACGCGGCTATTCGAATAGATCATGATAACCCTGCAGGGGTGTACTTCTTCATACATGTTTCCACCACTTAGCGTCTGCACACGACATGTGCTCGGCAGACTTCAAGCGAAAGCCGACGTGGGTGTAGACCACGACCTACCTAAACACTTAAGCCTCTAGTCCAGGTTTATCGCCTATCCGGGTTCCATCCGCAGGGAGTCCGGCCGAGGTTTCCCATATGGCCCCAAACGATGTGAACAGGGTTCCCGAGATACCTAACGGGTATTCGGTACACCCGGCCACGTACCTACCGCATCACAGCCCACCCCTACGGTCAGCGCTGTCCACGGCCTCAAGTAGGCTACAAACACCAGAAACTACTTGCAACTCCTGGACAGAGAGCTAGGGTGAATAAGAAGTCGAGCGGGGTCATATTTCAGGGCCCAATGCATGGTAGTAGCTGTATCTTAAATCACACATACAGATCTCAGTGCTTAAGGTCGGCTTCAATGAAACAACCCACCATGTACTCCTACATGGCCTCTCATCGATACCTTTACCAAATCGGGTTCACCACACCACTCTCATTACCGACATAATCATTTCACTCTAGCCCATCACCCAGATGAACCAGACCTGACACGACTCTAAGCATAGCAGGCATAGCAAGGTAGGAACAACACATACATATGGCTCAATCAACTCCTACACATGCTAGTGGGTTTCATCTAGTTACTGTGGCAATGACAGGTCATGCAGAGGAAATGGGTTCAACTACCGTAGCACACAGCAGTTTGACACGCGTTGCCTTAATGCAGTAAAAGAGAGCAGGAGCGAGAACATGGGATTGTATCGATATGATCAAATGGTTGGTTGCTTGCCTGATGGTTCGATGCACTGATACGGTTCTTCGTTAGGGTAATCACGGTACTCCTCGGAGGCAGAACCTGCCGCAAAGAACACCGATACACAACCATCACCAAACAATGTGCAACAATATGATGCATGCATGAAACATAGCAATATGAGTGTGTTGGGTTAATGCAACTAAGACCAGAAGGGTTTGAACCAATTTGAGTCAAAGATTCAAATTTCAAACTCAAAACATGGCCTTTTAAAGTGCTTTTCCTTGTTCTGCATTAAACATCAGGTTAACTTGTTTAGTCATGCATGAAAATAGTACAGATGGATAGATTGGATTTTTCTGATCATTTTTCATATATAATTTGTCTGATTTGGAATTACAGAATAAAAGTTATGAATTTTTGAAGTTTAAATTATATTCTGGAATTTCCTATATTAGATTAATTCCAGAAAATCAATTATTGCGTCAGCCTGACGTCAGTGTGACGTCAGCAGGTCAACGGAACTGGTCCATGTCAAATCTGACAGTGGGTCCCGCGTGTCAGGGTGATTAAGTTAATTAGAGTTTAATTAAAACTAAACCTGTTTAATTAACAGGGCTGGGACCCACCTGTCATTGACTCAGGGGAGTCAACCAGGGCCCACCCGTGGTCAAACCCGGTCGGCTGCACCGGCGTTTAGCCGCCGGCGAGCCCGACGCGGCGGCGGAAGTGATTTTTGCCGTTCCGGCAACCAAACGAGCCGCGGAGGCCACCGGAGAGGAGCTGAGGTCGAGCCGCAGCTCTTGGTGGAGTCCGTTGGGGTCGGGGTGGCCGGAGTTGGCGCCGGTGACGACTTTGGCGGCCACCGGAGTTCGGCCAAAGTCGAACTTGTCGCTAGGGGGATCGGTGAGGTGCGGGGAGTGCACGGTTGGGCCTAACGGAGTGTAGTGAGTGCGTTGGACACCGCGGGTTGGCCGGAGGATGGCCGGGAGCACGTCGGCGAAGAGATCCGCGGCGGTGCGTGCGTGTGAGCTTCGTGCGGTGGCTACATGGCTCGGGAAAGAGAGAGGGAGGGTCGGAGGGGTAGCTAGGCTCACAGCGCTTCCGTAGAGGCCACCGGCGAGGTCGGGGACGAGCTGAGGCGGCGATGGCGTTGAAGGGGATCTCCGGCGACGGCGAGCTCGGGCAAGGTCGGTGTGGTGGTCTCGGGCCGCACGAGCACACGGGGCTCGGCTAGCTCGATGAAGTGGACGGCGGCGGAGCTCCTGGACACAGTGGCACAGCGTGGGGTGGACGGAGGGCGTGGCTACGGCGAGGGGGTGGCGGCGATGGCGTCGGCCATGGCGTGGGAGAGCGAGGGAGAGGATCTGGAGAGGAGAGGGGGTGTCTGGGCGGTTCGGGGGAGAGAGGGAAGCCGATTCACGGCGTTAGCCGGGCGAGGGAGGCGGCGAGGCGGCGAGCAGGTGCGTGGCACCCATGCGGTGCTCGCCGTCGAGCACCTGCCTGCCTGCCTGGCCGGCAAGCAGCTCGCTGGTGCGGTGCTGGGCTGGGCCGGCAGGTGGGCCGGGAGCAGGCGCCAGGTAAGCTTTTCCCATTTTCTTTCTGTTTCTGTTTTTTTAATACTTCTGCAACTTTGTTGAATTAAATAAAATACTTAGGCAACTCCTAAAATCACCAAATTACTCCTGGTCCATAGTTGGATTATTTCCAACATGAAACATTTTAGTTTGGAGATATTTGAGCATTTAAATATTTTATATAATTTTAAATGCCCAAATTCAAATATTTATGATTTAATTCAAAAACCCTAAGATGGCCTAGGAAAATGTGCACCACTTTTGGTAGAGGTTCTGAACCAAGAAAAAAAAATGATGGGCATTTTAGAAGGGCATTTCAGGTTCATTGAAAAAGTTTTTAGTAAACCCTAGTTGGTTTCAGAGGGGGCTGGGGGTTCTGTCATCCCCATTTCAGGTTTCTGGTGAAAGAATAAACATGATGCAACACTCTAATGCATGACTAGCTAGGGTGTGACAACTCACCCCCACTCAAAAGAATCTCGTCCCGAGATTTGGGTTCCTCCGGAAAGAAGGCGGGATACTCGAGTCGAAGACGATCCTCCCTTTCCCAAGTTGCTTCATCCTCAGAATGGTGCGACCATTGTACTTTGAGAAACTTGATATTATGACGTCGAGTGGTACGCTCGGCCTGATCGAGGATACGAATGGGGTACTCTTGATATGTAAGATTATCTTGGAGATCAAGCGTTTCGTAGTCCACTCCACGGATAGGATCTGAAAAGCAACGCCTGAGTTGGGAAACGTGGAAGACATCGTGGACTCTGGAGAGGTGTGGAGGTAGTTCCAACTGGTAGGCAACTTCTCCTCGTTTGGCGAGAATGCGAAAAGGTCCAATGTAACGAGGAGCCAATTTGCCTTTGATACTGAAATGATGGGTTCCCTTCAGAGGGGTGACCCGAAGATAAGCCTTCTCGTCAACCTTGAAAGTCATAGCCTTATGTTTTCGGTCATATTGACTCTTTTGACGAGATTGGGCTGTTTTCAACTTTTCACGAACGATGCGAACTTGCTCTTCTGCTTCCTGAATCATATCCGGGCCAAAGAATTTTCTTTCCCCGGTCTCTGACCAGTTAAGGGGTGTTCGACACCGTCGTCCATAGAGAACTTCAAAAGGGGCTTTACCCAAGCTAGATTGATAGCTGTTGTTGTAAGCAAATTCGGCAAATGGAAGGCATTTCTCCCAATCCATTCCGAATGAGATAACAGAGGCTCGAAGCATGTCTTCTAGGATCTGGTTGACGCGTTCCACTTGACCACTCGACTGAGGGTGGAAAGCGGTGCTAAAGGAGAGATGGGTTCCCATAGCATTTTGGAAACTTTCCCAAAATCGAGAGGTGAAAAGACTTCCTCGATCCGAGTTAATTTCCGAAGGAACACCATGGAGAGACACTATTCGGGAGATGTATAAGTCTACCAATTGACTAGTGGTTATACTCTCACGAACAGGTAGGAAATGGGCTACTTTGGAAAGACGATCGACAACGACGAAGATAGCATTATTCCCTCTCTTGGTCCTGGGAAAACCGGTAATGAAATCCATACTAATTTTATCCCATTTCCATTCAGGAATAGCTAAAGGTTGAAGGGTGCCAGCAGGCTGTTGATGCTCTGCTTTTACACGACGACAGACGTCGCAATTAGCAATATACTGAGCAATTTCTCTCTTCATCCTAGTCCACCAGAACCTCTGGCGTAGGTCCTGATACATCTTAGTACTACCGGGATGAATGGTGAGAGGAGATTCATGAGCCTCCTTAAGGATCAACTGCCGTAGATGCTGGTTCTTGGGAACCACTAAACGGTTCTCAAAGTATACAACACCATGATCATTTGTGGAGAAACAACTAGCACCTCCGCTAGCAATGTTCTCCTTGATTTTAGATATTCCCTTATCTCGCTTCTGGGCAGCGGTGATTTGATCCGTAAGAGTAGGTTTCGCCACCAAGGTGGAAAGAAATCCTTGAGGAACAATGTGAAGGTTAAGCTTCCGAAATTCCTCATGGAGAAGCGGTTGACTTTGTTGTAACATGAGGTTGTTACAATAAGATTTACGACTTAGCGCATCAGCCATGACGTTGGCTTTCCCTGGGGTGTAAGTTATTCCTAAGTCGAAATCTGTGATCAACTCGACCCAACATCTTTGCCTGAGATTCAAATCCGGTTGGGTGAAGATGTACTTCAGACTTTGGTGATCAGTGAATATTTCACAACGATTACCGAGGAGGTAATGTCGCCAGGTTTTAAGTGCATAGACTACAGCTGCAAGCTCTAAATCATGAGTAGGATAATTCTCCTCATGTGGGTGCAATTTCCGTGAAGCGTAAGCAATTACGTGTCGATCTTGCATGAGAATACAGCCTAGTCCTTGTCGCGAGGCGTCGCAGTAGATAACAAAGTCCTTAGAGAAGTCTGGTGGTACCAGTACGGGAGCAGAAGTCAGGCGTCTTTTCAGTTCCTGAAAGCTGTGCTCACATTGTGGAGTCCATTCGAACTTCTTATCTTTCTTTAGGAGTTCGGTTAGAGGTTTAGCAACTTTGGAGAAGTTTTCGACAAAGCGACGACAATAGCTCGCTAAGCCCAGAAAACTCCGAACTTGCTTGACCGATTCAGGTGGAGTCCAATTAAGGACGGCTTGAACTCGCTCAGGGTTAACAGCAATACCTTTACCAGATATTACATGACCCAGATAGGTCACTTCTGACAACCATAATTCACATTTAGAAAATTTGGCATAAAGGCGATGCTCTCGAAGTTTCTTCAACACTAGCCTTAGATGTTCGGCATGTTCTTCCTCGTTCTTGGAGTAGATGAGTATATCATCGAGGTAAACCACGACGAATTTATCCAAATACTCCATGAAGATTGAGTTCATTAACCGAGAAAAGGTGGCTGGAGCGTTGGTTAAACCGAAGGACATGACGATGTACTCGTATTGGCCATAACGAGTAACAAAGGCCGTTTTAGGAATGTCCCCGTTTCTAATTTTGATTTGATGGTAGCCCAACCTCAAATCCATCTTGGAGAAGACTGAGGATCCAGCGAGCTGATCATATAGGTCGTTGATCCTGGGGAGCGGATATTTGTTCTTGATTGTGACCAAATTGACAGGTCGATATTCTACAACCATCCGGTCCGTACCATCCTTCTTCTTGACGAAGAGGACGGGGCAAGCCCACGGAGACGAAATAGGTCCGATGAAACCCTTTTTCAAGGACTCATCGAGTTGTTTCTTAAGCTCAGCTAGTTCTAGTGGTGCCATCTTATAGGGTCTTCTAGCAATCGGAACGGTTCCTGGAATGAGGTCTATTACGAACTCAACATCCCTGTCAGGTGGAACACCTGGCAATTCCTCTGGGAAGACATCCGGGAAGTCACGGACTACCGGAACGTCCTCAAGGTCTGGCAAAGGGCTGGCGTTAAGAGAATATAATTGTCGCTTGGCTAATCGGGTCAAGACATTGACTATCTTGCCCGAAGGGTGAGTGAGTTGAACAGTCCTAGAGAAGCAATCAATTTTGGCATGATGAGCTGACATCCAGTCCATACCCAAAATGATATAAATATCTGAAAATTTGAGAGCTATCAAAGATGCAAGGAAAACAAGTTTGTCGACTTGGATTTCATTTCCATAACTTACCCTGGAGGTCTGCCATCTAGAACCCGGAGTAGAAATTTCCATAGTGGATGGCATGTCACAGAATGCGGTGTTATGCAAACGAGCATAGTTCTCGGATATAAATGAATGAGAGGCTCCTGTATCGAAAAGAACAGATGCCGGGTGGCAATTAACAAGGAGCGTACCGAGAACGACGTTGGGATCCTCTTGAGCTTCTTCGGTAGAGATACAGTTGACATGGCCACGTGTAGCGGTGGCCGGCTTGGCGTGGAACACTTTCCCTGTCGGCTTGCCATGGCCAACAGCTTTAGCAGATTGATTGGGGTTGGTCTAGGGACACTCACGCATATAGTGACCAGATTCCCCACACTTGAAACAGGTCACGGAACTGGTACGTGGAGGAGCATTGTTGGTTGGACCACCATAGGGCTTGGCTGGTGCAGACTGTTGAGCAGGGCGAGGCGCCTGGAAAGATGGCCTCGGTGTGAACCTGGGTGGCAGGGCGGTGTTGGGCACCCACACGCGGCGCTTCTGAGGACCAGCACCAGATGAGGAACCCATGTCACGGCCATGCTTGCGTGTTGCGTCATAATCAGTCTGACCAGTTTCAGCATTGATGGCCTTGTTAACAAGCTTCTGAAAAGATGTGCACTCATGCAGACGGAGGTCACGGCGAAGCTCAGGACTAAGTCCCTTACGGAATCTTGCTTGCTTCTTGGCATCAGTAGAAACTTCCTCAGTGGCATATCGTGCGAGGTTACCGAACTCCCTGCTGTAAGCATCCACAGAGAGTCGGCCCTGAGTGAAACTGCAAAATTCCTCACGTTTACGGTCCATGAGACCCTCCGGAATGTGATGTTCACGGAAAGCCTCGCTAAATTCAGCCCAAGTAGTGACATGGCCCGCTGGACGCATAGCTCCATAATTCTCCCACCATAGACTGGCGGGGCCTTCAAGATGATATGCAGCAAAGGTGACCTTGTCAGCCTCCGCTACCAGCGCGGAACGCAGTTTGTGAGAAATACTGCAAAGCCAGTCATCAGCGTCGAGAGGCTCGACGGAGTGGTGGAACGTGGGTGGATGTAATTTGATAAAATCACTGAGTGACACCACGTTAGTCCTCTGATGGTGTGTTGTGTTCTGTTCAATACGTTCCAACAAACGGTTGGTCTCCCGCTTGTTTCTCTCAGCTTCCATCATAACCTCGGCTAGGGAAGGAGGATGAGGCAAATTTGCATTCCTGACTTCACTGCCTTCGGCCTGCTCTTGAGGAGCAGGGTAAGTGCGCGTGTTGACCATCCTAGGTAAACAAGACAATGATTTAGTCAGAATGATAAAGTTCCGACATAGGAAACAGAATGTAAGGAATAACTCGAAATGCAAGATGATCATCCGTATGACATGGTAGATACAGAAACTGCTTCTTTATTCCATCGTCATACACACCATACAGGGTTTAGTACAAGACCAAATAAAGTACTATTACGGTGAAAAAAAGGATTACATCTCATCGGAGGCATCCCAAGCTCCTATACATTATTTTCTACACCTCCGGAAAGAGTACAAACTAGGTCATATCCCACAAGTCACGCGGGACGATAGACAACACAGCTAGTGCGAACTAGTGATACTACCACTAACTCAGACCGATCCGTAGTAGTCCTCGTAGAAGTCACCTCCATAGCCTGGAAGCTCAACATGATCATCCGGAAACAGACGATCTCGCGGAGCTTGTGGACCATAGGGGCTAGGATGAGGTCTTGGACCAACAGACGGTGGCCTGCGGGGACCGCGAGGTGGGGTGATGCCTCCTACATCACGCCAACCCATCACGTCTGGCAGAGCAGATCTCACAGGATAGAGATCGCGCATATCCGAATATCCAGCTTGCACCGCCGGTGCAAACCGAGTCAATGTGGCCCAATGGTCAGCATGGGTATTGAAGAGCTCTAACCTCAAGGCCCGATTTTCACGGTCCTTATCCTCGAGCATCTCAGCAGTGGTGCGAGTCCGTGAATCCTCCTGAGTGGGGTCAGCATAGATAGCCTGGAGATACCCTTGTGCTCCCGGAAGTGATCCTGGCATATACCGGAAATCAGAGTCCCGAAATAGACCAGATCTGACTCACATGATGGTCATCATAGAGTAGGCGGCGTCCTGCACAGCCATCTCAATAGTAACCCCGAGTCCATAGGAGCAGTGAAGGGGCTCGGTGGACCCAGGATAAGATGGAAATATCCTGATAGTGCAGAGATACTGGCTTTGATTAAAGTCTCGGAATTGCTCTTCGACCGTGTACTCAGGATACCAACGGTATCCAGCCTCAGTCATTACCCTGACCAACATGGCAGTATGGCCGGGTACATCTAGGCATCGAGTCAGGCGAACCACTTGATTGAGGTCGCGAGTGGCCATCTGAAAGCACAATCATAATGCAAAGGCATTAGAATTTCTAGCAAAATTTCGGCAGCATAACAGCTGTAAATGCTCAAGAAGGATTTTGAGACATTTGACAAAGGATTACATACACACTCAACATCATCATATCAAGTGCTGAGTCCATCCTAGCAACATAATGTGGTAGTAGAATTGAACTAGGCTTGTATCCATCAAACTTATAAGGTACTACTGATTAGTAACACGTGATCCTGATAGAGAGAATAGATCCTAATTCCTTAACCCCCGGTGGAAGAATAGACTGACTCAGATCAGAATGTTATAAGATAAAGGAGTAAAGAGAGCCTTACGTTCCAACCCACAAACAATTCCCCTACATATAACTAAAGATTTTCTAGACTCAACATCGACCAGTTTGGCTTGGAGAACCTACAGGCAGTCCGGCTCTGATGCCAACGCTGTCAGGACCCCGACTCGATGTCACATCGATCTAGCCGGTAACACCTCATATCACTTTGCGGCCTCACGCACGGTATCCCCACGGGTGTCGCCTTACCTTTGTCCGGGACCGTTTGCGCCTTTTGGCTCACGTATATGATAGTGTCGCTAGCATCCATATGATAAGGAGCCCGGGCTGACATGACTAGTCGTAAACCCAAAGTGGCACAGACTTACAGGGACAGGCATCCATGACCCAGCTTCGAACGTGTCGGTCATCAGCAAGTGGGTCCGGGCTGTAGCACTGGGCTAGCAGGACTCCGGTAAACCGGGCTGTAGCAGGGCTAACAGGACTCCGGTACTCAATGCGTGACATTTCCCCGAAGGGACAGACACCGGAACGAAGAAGGACACATGCCGGCCAGCCTAAGTGTTCCAGAGCAGTAGCAAGCTACCATGGCTCAGCGGTAACACTAGGAGACATTTCCCGGTAAGAGAGGCTACTAAAGATAAACAACTAGATAGTCAGATCCCACACATACCAAGCATTTCAATCATACACACAATATGCTCGATATGTGCAAATACAACAGGGCATCACAACATGACTCTACGACACAAGTTCTTTATTTAAGGCTCAGAGAGCCATACATAACATACACAAAGGTACGGGTCTCACGACCCAGCATTCAAGTCATACAGTCATACAAACTAGCAGCGGAAGTAACTTGTCTGAGTACAGACAACTAGAAAGATAAAAGAGGCTTGGAAAGCCTAGCTATACTACGTGGTCCTTCACAAGCTCAGGATCACCACCTGGGCCTTTAGCCTACTCATTGATGTCAACGTCTACGTAGAACCCATCAGAAGGGGTTGCAGCGTCTTCTGTAAAAATGTAAATTATAGCAACATGAGTACAAAGGTACTCAGCAAGACTTACATCAGATCCTACATACATGCATATTATCAAGAAGGATTGGTGGAGTTATTGCAGCAAGCCAGCTTTGACTCTTGGCTAGGCTAACCTACGAGACTCCAACTTGAAATGGTTTTTCGCACACGAGTCCACTACTCACCACTTCAATACACTACCGAGGATCCACCTCCGTCTTCCTACGGAAGAGCCATCCTCGGCACTCACACTTATCTTGAGACTTTTAGTAGTTTCCATTTACTTGTCTATGAACTGTATAGGCAACCAAGTAGTCCTTTACCGCGGACGCGGCTATTCGAATAGATCATGATAACCCTGCAGGGGTGTACTTCTTCATACATGTTTCCACCACTTAGCGTCTGCACACGACATGTGCTCGGCAGACTTCAAGCGAAAGCCGACGTGGGTGTAGACCACGACCTACCTAAACACTTAAGCCTCTAGTCCAGGTTTATCGCCTATCCGGGTTCAATCCGCAGGGAGTCCGGCCCAGGTTTCCCATACGGCCCCGAACGATGTGAACAGGGTTCCCGAGATACCTAACGGGTATTCGGTACACCCGGCCACGTACCTACCACATCACAGCCCACCCCTATGGTCAGCGCTGTCCACGGCCTCCAGTAGGCTACAAACACCAGAAACTACTTGCAACTCCTGGACAGAGAGCTAGGGTGAATAAGAAGTCGAGCGGGGTCATATTTCAGGGCCCAATGCATGGTAGTAGCTGTATCTTAAATCACACATACAGATCTCAGTGCTTAAGGTCGGCTTCAATGAAACAACCCACCATGTACTCCTACATGGCCTCTCATCGATACCTTTACCAAATCGGGTTCACCACACCACTCTCATTACCGACATAATCATTTCACTCTAGCCCATCACCCAGATGAACCAGACCTGACACGACTCTAAGCATAGCAGGCATAGCAAGGTAGGAACAACACATACATATGGCTCAATCAACTCCTACACATGCTAGTGGGTTTCATCTAGTTACTGTGGCAATGACAGGTCATGCAGAGGAAATGGGTTCAACTACCGTAGCACACAGCAGTTTGAAATGCGTTGTCTTAATGCAGTAAAAGAGAGCAGGAGCGAGAACATGGGATTGTATCGATATGATCAAATGGTTGGTTGCTTGCCTGATGGTTCGATGCACTGATACGGTTCTTCGTTAGGGTAATCACGGTACTGCTCGGAGGCAGAACCTGCCGCAAAGAACACCGATACACAACCATCACCAAACAATGTGCAACAATATGATGCATGCATGAAACATAGCAATATGAGTGTGTTGGGCTAATGCAACTAAGACCAGAAGGGTTTGAACCAATTTGAGTCAAAGATTCAAATTTCAAACTCAAAACATGGCCTTTTAAAGTGCTTTTCCTTGTTCTGCATTAAACATCAGTTTAACTTGTTTAGTCATGCATGAAAATAGTACAGATGGATAGATTGGATTTTTCTGATCATTTTTCATATATAATTTGTCTGATTTGGAATTACAGAATAAAAGTTATGAATTTTTGAAGTTTAAATTATATTCTGGAATTTCCTATATTAGATTAATTCCAGAAAATCAATTATTGCGTCAGCCTGACGTCAGTGTGATGTCAGCAGGTCAACGGAACTGGTCCAGGTCAAATCTGACAGTGGGTCCCGCGTGTCAGGGTGATTAAGTTAATTAGAGTTTAATTAAAACTAAACCTGTTTAATTAACAGGGCTGGGCCCCACTTGTCATTGACTCAGGGGAGTCAACCAGGGCCCACCCGTGGTCAAACCCGGTCGGCTGCACCGGCGTTTAGCCGCCGGCGAGCCCGACGCGGCGGCGGAAGTGATTTTTGTCGTTCCGGCAACCAAACGAGCCGCGGAGGCCACCGGAGAGGAGCTGAGGTCGAGCCGCAGCTCTTGGTGGAGTCCGTTGGGGTTGGGGTGGCCGGAGTTGGCGCCGGTGACGACTTTGGCGGCCACCGGAGTTCGTCCAAAGTCGAACTTGTTGCTAGGGGAATCGGTGAGGTGCGGGGAGTGCACGGTTGGGCCTAACGCAGCGTAGTGAGTGTGTTGGACACCGCGGGTTGGCCGGAGGATGGCCGGGAGCACGTCGGCGACGAGATCCGCGGCGGTGCGTGCGTGTGAGCTTCGTGCGGTGGCTACACGGCTCGGGAAAGAGAGAGGGAGGGTCGGAGGGGTAGCTAGGCTCACATCGCTTCCGTAGAGGCCACCGGCGAGGTCGGGGACGAGCTGAGGCGGCGACGGCGTTGAAGGGGATCTCCAGCGACGGCGAGCTCGGGCGAGGTCGGTGCGGTGGTCTCGGGCCGCACGAGCACACGGGGCTCGGCTAGCTCGATGAAGTGGACGGCGGCGGAGCTCCTGGACACAGTGGCACGACGTGGGGTGGACGGAGGGCGTGGCTACGGCGAGGGGGTGGCGGCGATGGCGTCAGCCATGGCGTGGGAGAGCGAGGGACAGGAGCTGGAGAGGAGAGGGGGTGTCTGGGCGGTTCGGGGGAGAGAGGGAAGCCGATTCACGGCGTTAGCCGGGCGTGGGAGGCGGCGAGGCGGCGAGCAGGTGCGTGGCACCCATGCGGTGCTCGCCGTCGAGCACCTGCCTGCCTGCCTGGCCGGCAAGCAGCTCGCTGGCGCGGTGCTGGGCTGGGCCGGCAGGTGGGCCGGGAGCAGGCGCCAGGTAAGCTTTTCCCATTTTCTTTCTGTTTCTGTTTTTTTTAATACTTCTGCAACTTTGTTGAATTAAATAAAATACTTAGGCAACTCCTAAAATCACCAAATTACTCCTGGTCCATAGTTGGATTATTTCCAACATGAAACATTTTAGTTTGGAGATATTTGAGCATTTAAATATTTTATATAATTTTAAATGCCCAAATTCAAATATTTATGATTTAATTCAAAAACCCTAAGATGGCCTAGGAAAATGTGCACCACTTTTGGCAGAGGTTCTGAACCAAGACAAAAAAATGATGGGCATTTTAGAAGGGCATTTCAGGTTCATTGAAAAAGTTTTTAGTAAACCCTAGTTGGTTTCAGAGGGGGCTGGGGGTTCTGTCATCCCCATTTCAGGTTTCTGGTGAAAGAATAAACATGATGCAACACTCTAATGCATGACTAGCTAGGGTGTGACAGCATCATCTCCCCCCCCCCCATTGGGAAAGATCCGACCTTGTATCGAAAGCTTCATCACCATGGTATGGCGAGAGGTCTTTGACATTGAAGATGTCGCTCACATTGTACTTATCGCGTGGGAGGTTGATCTTGTAAGCGTTGTTGTTGTAGCGTGCTAGCACCTTGAAGGGTCCATTAGCTCGTGGTAGAAGTTTGGACTTGCGTTCATTGGGGAAGCGCTCCTTGCGAAGGTGTAGCCACATAAGATCTCGTATGTTGAATATCATGGGTTGCTTGTTGATGTTGAGCTTGGTCACGAGTCGTGGTACTTGGCGCTCGATGGTGAGCCTTGTTTCTTCATGCATCTTCTTGAGGTAGCTTGCTCATACACTCACATCCATGTTGGTGCGCTCTTGTAGTGGAAGAGGTAGAATGTCCAATTGAGACAACTGTTGAAACCGTAGACGACCTCGAAGGGGACTTGCTCGTAGTCGAATGTCGTGTGCGGTTGTATGCATACTCGGCAAAGGGTAGACACTCCTCCCACTCCTTGATGTTCCTCTCGATCAACACGCGTCATAGAGTGGAGAGTGTTCGGTTCGTCACCTCCATTTGGCCGTCGGTTTGGGGATGGTATGCAGAAGAGAACAAGAGCTTGATTCCGAGCTTGGCGCATAGAGTCTTCCAAAAGTAACTCAAGAACTTGACGTCGCGGTCTGAGACAATCGTCTTTGGCACTCCATGTAGGCGCAAGATTTCCCTACAAAAGATATTTGCAATATGTGAAGCATCGTCTATCTTGTTGCATGGGATAAAATGAGCCATCTTAGAGAATCGGTCCAGAACAACAAACACGGAATCCTTTCCATTTTGAGTTCTAGGCAAACCAAGTACAAAGTCCATGCTAATGTCTTCCCAAGGGCGATAAGGAATAGGAAGAGGTGTGTAAAGACCGTGGGATTGAGCTTTTGACTTAGCTTTGCGACATGTAGAGCATCGGTTGGTGTAGCATGAGACGTCGCGGAACATCTTGGGCCAAAAATAGTTCTTGGAGAACATAGCAAATGTCTTGTCGTGTCCAAAGTGTCCCATTAGTCCGCCTCCATGAGCCTCTTGAAAAAGGAGAAAACAAAGATAATACTTGGGGATACAAAGTTTGTTAGCTCGCATAAGATAATCATCCTTGATGTAATAGCATTCCCAAGATGTATGCGTCAAACACTTAGCATAAGGAATAGCAAAAGTAGGATCATGCGCATACAAGTCTTTGGTGTGCTCAAAGTCGATGATGTTCAGTTCAAGTTTAGTTACAAGCATGCATATGCGGGAAAGAGCATCCGCCACAACATTTTCCTTACCTTTGATGTACTTGATGACATAAAGAAAAGACTCAATGACTTCACTCCATTTAGCATGAAGCTTGTTCAACTTAGTTTAACCCTTTAAGTACTTAAGCGTTTCATGGTTGGTATGAATGATAAATTCATGAGGGCGAAGATAATGTTCCCATTCACGCAAAACTCGCACTAAAGCATATAGCTCTTTGTCATAGATGGGGTAATTGAGTTGCGCCCCAGAAATTTTTTCACTACAGTATGCAATGGGGCGCTTCTGTTGCGTTAACACACCTCCTATGCCATTACCACTAGCATCACAATGAATTTCAAAAGGTTTGTCAAAGTTGGGTAGTGCAAGCACGGGAGCATGAGTAAGCAAATTCTTAAGCTCATTAAATGTGGTATCTTGGGATGGTCCCCAAACAAATGCGCATTTTTCTTGCTCGAAGAATGTAAAGGTGAAGCAATGGTGCTAAAATCCTTCACAAATCTATGGTATAAACCGGCTACACCAAGAAAACTACGCACTTGTTGCAAGTTGGTTGGTTGGGGCCAAGTTTTAACAGCATTGATCTTAGATTCATCTACATGACGCATAGCGATGCTTAAGTCTGTCCAAATCATGTTAGCAATTACCGCAATTTTATGAAATTTGGCAAATGGACGTCAAAACTATATTCCTTGATGGATTTTTTAAAGAAGAGTTGTATATGATGCAACTAGAAGGTTTTGTCGATCCTAAAGGTGCTAACAAAGTGTGCAAGCTCCAGCGATCCATCTATGGACTGGTGCAAGCATCTCGGAGTTGGAATATACACTTTGATGAGGTGATCAAAGCATATGGTTTTATAAAGACTTATGGTGAAGCCTGTATTTACAAGAAAGTGAGTGGGAGCTCTGTAGCATTTCTGATAGTATATGTGGATGGCATATTGTTCATTGGAAATTATATAGAATTTCTGAATACCATAAAAGGATACTTGAATAAGAATTTTTCAATGAAAGACCTCAGTGAAGCTACTTACATATTGGGCATGAAGATCTATAGGGATAGATCGAGACGCTTAATAGGACTTTCACAAAGTATATACCTTAGCAAAGAAAGGGTTCTTGTCTGTGTTGCAAGGTGTGAAGTTGAGTAAGACTCAAAACCCGACCATGACAGAAGATAGAGAGACAATGAAAGTTATTTCCTATGCCTCAACCATAGGTTCTATAAAGTATGTCATGCTGTGTACCAGACCTATTGTGTGCCTTGTCATGAGTTTAGCAAAGGGGGTACAATAGTGATCCAGGAATAGATCACTGTACAACGGTCAAAATTATCCTTAGAGGACTAATGAAATGTTTCTCGGTTATGGAGGTGACAAAGAGTTCATCATAAAGGTTTACGTCGATGCAAGCTTTGACACTGATTCGGATGACTCTGAGTCTCAATCTTGATACATATTGAAAGTGGGAGCAATTACCTAGAGTAGCTTCGTGCAGAGCATTGTAGACATAGAAATTTGCAAAATTCATAAGGATCTGAATGTGGCAAACCTGTTGACTAAACCTCTCTCACAAGCAAAACATGATCACACCTTATTGCTCTTTGGGTGTTAATCACATGGTAATGTAAACTAGATTTCCGACTCTAGTAAATCCTTTGGGTGTAGGTCACATGGCGATGTGAACTATGGGTGTTAAATCACATGGCAATGTGAACTATTGGTGTTAACCACATGGCGATGTGAACTAGATTATTGACTCTAGTGCAAGTGGTAGACTAAAGGAAATATGCCGAGGCAATAATAAAGTTGTTATTTTATATTTCCTTATTCATGATAAAGGTTTATTATTCATGCTAGAATTGTATCGATCGAAAACCTTAATACATGTGTGAATACATAAACAAACACCGTGTCCCTAGTGAACCTCTACTAGGCTAACTCGTTGATCAGAGATGGTTGAGGTTTCCTAACCATGGACATGAGTTGTCATTTGATAACGGGATCACATCATTAGGAGAATAATGTGATGGACAAGACCATCTATTAGCTTAGCATAATGATCGTTCAGTTTTATTGCTATTGCTTTCTTCATGTCAAATACATATTCCTTCAACTATGAGATTATGCAAATCCTGGATACCGGAGGAATGCCTTTTGTGCTATCAAACGCCACAACGTAACTGAATGATTATAAAGATGCTCTATAGGTATCTCTGAAGGTGTTTGTTGAGTTGGCATAGACTGATATTAGGATTTGTCACTCCGAGTATCAGAGAGGTATCTCTGGGCCCTCTCGGTAATACACATCGTAAGCTTGCAAGCAAACGAATGAGTTAGTCACGAGGTGATGTATTACGGAACGAGTAAAGAGACTTGATGGTAACGAGATTGAACTAGGTATGAAGATACCGACGATTGAATCTCGGGCAAGTATAACATACCAATAGACAAAGGGAATAACGTATGTTGTCATAACGGTTCGACCGATAAAGATCTTCGTAGAATATGAAGAGCCAATATGGGCATCCAGGTTCCACTATTGGTTATTGACCGGAGAGGTGTCTCGGTCATGTCTACATAGTTCTCTAACCCGTAGGGTCCGCACGCTTAACGTTCGATGACGATATTATACTATATTATATGAGTTATGTGATTTGGTGACCGAATGTTGTTCAGAGTCCCGGATGAGATCACAAACATGACGAGGAGTCTCGAAATGATTGAGAGGTAAAGATTGATATATAGAACGATGATATTCGTACACAAGAAGTGTTTCGAAGAAAACCGGATAGTCATCGGAGTACCGAAGGTGGTACTTGTCACCCTCGGGAGTATATTGGGCCTATTGGGCCACAAGAGGGGAGCACACGAGCCCACAAGGGGCTGGCATGCCCCCCATGGCAGCCACCCAAGTGGGGAAGGAAAGGGGGGAGGATTCTGCCTTCCCTTCCTTCTCTCTTCCCCCTTTCCTTTCTTCTCTTGCAAGGGGGGTGCCACTTGGGAAGGAACCCCAAGTAGGATTCGGTCTACTTAGGGCGACCTCCTGGCTACTCCCCCCTTCCATATATACACTATTCTGATCACGGGATGAGAATAATATTCTGATCAAAATCTGACCTGCCCCGCTAGTAGTACATTGAACTTCCCTGTGAACTAGGTTGAACTTCCGCCAACATTGCCTAAATGGGGCTTGCGATATACCGTTGGAAAGCTATGTACACAAGTATCATGACCCAACTTAAATTTTTAGCAAAATGTAAGCGGTTTAAGAGCAGTTTTGAAAACCATTTTTTCTTCACACAAAAAACGTGAATCGTATTTTAAATCGCATTTCTAAACCGTTTATCGGAATGAGGCATATAACATGGCGTTGGAAAGCTGCTACAAAACCGCTACTTCCACATGTTGAAAGTTTTCTCTAATTCTCTATAGTTAAAGAGTAATTTGAAAAAACATAAAACTTCGCAAACCGAACAGCCGAGTTTGTATTTTTTATGTCATTTCTAAACGGCTAATCCAATTGAGGCATATGATATGGAATTGGAAAGCTTATGAAAATGCGCTACTCTTTCATTTTGAAAGTTTTTCTAATTTTGAACGGTTTAAAAGTAATTTAGAAAACGGTACAAGTCCTACCGAGTTCGTATTTTCAAGCTATTTTTTTAACTGTGCGTACGAATGCAGCAAACGATATGGCATTGGAAAGCTTGAACAAATGCGAAACTTTTTGGTATGTATTATTTCTCCCAATTCTTTACGGCTTTAAGTCAGTTTCGAAAATGGTGAAAAACGTATTTTCGCTATATTTTCTACAAACTTTATCGGAATGGCTCAAATAATATACCGTTGAAAAGCTACGGAAAATGCAAAAAAAATTCATGTTGACAGTTTTCTCTGATTCCAAGCCATTTTCAAGTAATTTCAAAAATGGCGAGATCATTCGTTCTGCCTTTATCGTGAAACAGATTTGCCAAAAATGCTTCACGTGAAGTACCTGAACCTCTCGGTATGAAACCTTGAACTTTAGTCTTTTTTTCACGTGCTTTTTTTGCCCGTAGCTCTCAATCCATGCATCGGAACACTCACCGGAATTGAGCAAGTGATATACCGATGGAAAGCTGCTGTAGACACGCAACTTTCCCATGTTGATCATTTTTTCATATTCGAAACGGTTTTAAAAGTTTTTCATCTAAAATTCATTCAGTGTAATAGTTGAACTTCCAGCTGTTTTCACGTTGAACTTCCGTGACGTATTTTTGTTTGTAATTTTCTCATACATTCATCAATTTCACACAAATGATATTTCTTTTGTACAAACCTCTCTCACAATAAATTTTTTAACTTTCTTCGACCGAGGACTTGAACTTACACAAATGATTTCCTACTGTTTTGAAGTAAATTAGAAAATGACGAGATCATGATTTCTACCTTCATCCCGAATGGAAATACACTGCGTGAAGTAGTTGAACTTCTCATGCATGTTTGTTTGAACTTCACACTGTTTTTAACGTGTTGTTTTTGCACCGCGTGAAGTAGTTGAACTTCTAGGACGTGTCTGTTCGAACTTCACTTTGTTTTTGACATGCTGATTTTTTACGTGGTGTTTTTTGCACTACGTGAAGTAATTGAACTTCTAGGGCATCTCTGTTTAAACTTCACCCTGTTTCACTTTTTTGTATTTTTTCTTATATGAAATACACACCATGTAGTACATGAACTTCCGGTTGTTATTACTTTGAACTTCTCTCTGGTTTGAGAGAATTATTTTAAAACACAAAAAATAACATATTTTTTAATGTATTTTGGACATCTAAATACACGGTGAACCTCTCTCAGAAGAATTTTTCAACTTTTCCTCGCCGAGCACTTGAACTTCTAGCAACCATTTTTTTGGTTTATGAGTTGTTTTTAAAAGTGCAAAAAATGGTGTTGTGTTTTTTATTTTTTGAACCGGTAAATCCTATGTTTTAATAAACTCCAAACTTCTTTGTTATTTCAATTTGAACTTCACCTTTTTATACTTTGAGTAAAGAATTGTATTCAATTTTTATACAGAAAAAATCGAACATGGAAATACAAGGTGAACCTCTCTCGCAAGAATTTTTGAACTTCCCCGGACAGAGCACTTGAACTTCTTGCAACAAACCTTTTAAGCCTTTTGTTTTCTATTCTTATATTCATATGTGAAACACATTCCATGTGGTAGTTGAACTTCCCGCTCTTTTCACCTTGAACTTCTGTCACGTTTTTTGGTTAACCCTCTCACACATGAATTTTTGAATTTTCTTGGGCTGAGAACTTGAACTTGTAGCAACAAAACTTTTAGCATTTGCTTTTTTCATTCTTTTTTTAATACAAAATGCACACCGTGTAGTATGTGAACTTCTCACAGTTATCAATTTCAACTTTTCTCGGTTACGTGAAAATATCTGATTTTTTTATGAATTTTAATTTGAATTTCTTAATTTGTTTATGAATTTTGAAGCGCTCTATTTTTAAAAGTTGAACTTCTTGTTATTTAATTTTGAACTTCTTGTTTCCATTCTTTAATAACGAGGAAAATCTGAGTTTTCTATAATCATTGATCTTCTCCATCTTTTTAATATGGACTTCCTAGTTCTATTTCTTAATCTCTTTTGTGAAATTTTGAAGCGCTCTATTTTTAAAAGTTGAACTTCTTGTTATTTAATTTTTGAACTTCGTGTTTCCATTCTTTAATAATGAGGAAAATCTAAGTTTTCTATAATCATCGAACTTCTCTATCTTTTTAATATGGACTTTCTGGTTTTATTTTTTTAGTAACGGAAAAAATTCTACTTCCTGGTTTCCATTCTTTAATTTTTGAACTTTCTCGGGGCGAGCACTTGAACTTCTATCAATAAAACTTTTAGCCTTTGCCTTTTCATTCTTTTTTTAATATAAAATGCACATCGTGTAGTACGTGAACTTTTAATAGTTTTCACCTGAACTTCTCTCGGTTACGTGAAAATATCAAGGTTTTTTATAGGTATTGAACGGCTCTACCTTTTATTTTGGACTTCTCAATTATAGTTTTCGATATGCATCGAACACCATCGTTATTTTATTTTGGACTTCTCAATTTTTATTTTATTAGTAGCAAGGAAAATCTGAGTTTTTAAATTCAAACTTCTTAGTTTTCTTAATCTGAACTTCTCTGGTTTCTTCTTGAGACAGTGAAAATCAAAATGATCTGCTACTCTAATTTGAACTTCTAGGTTTTTATTTATTTTTTATTATGACTGAAGTACTTTGTTAGTTTAATTCAAACTTCTTGGTTTCTTTTAGATCGGGGATCCGAATTTCTTCATTTTATTATTTAGTAATGGGAAAACATCTAAGTTTTTTTAACCTTTGAACTTCTCTCTTTTTTTACTTTGAACTTCTTAGAAAAATATGGTTTTAAATAAGCAAACAATTTTCTAGTTTTGCAAATTTGAACTTCTAGGTTTTTTGACCTTCTCAGTTATTTCAAATTGAACTTCTACGATTTTTGACCTTCTTGGTTATTTCAAATTTTCAAACTGGTCATATGAGCAAATACGGAAAAAAGCACAATCATCTTTCCTAGAAAAAAACTTAGAATTTTTACTAAGCTGGACATTGAAAATATGTTTACTCTTTGTAACTTTTGTAGTAAACATGGCCTGCTGGACATTGAAAATATGTTGACTCTTGGTAACTTTTGTAGTAAACATGGCCTTCTGACGTAAGTGTGTTTGACCTTCTTTCTAATTGCTCTGGCATTATTGAACTCTCTGCAATAAAAACTATTTGTACTCTACGTGGAAACTAAAATAAATAAAATCATTTATTATAACCTTAACTAACATATAGGGGACAACATTTTTCACCCAAATGGATACAAATAAATGGCCAATTGAAACGCTATGTTTTTCCTCTTCACACATTTCCTATCCATTCACCACCACACGTCCTCTCCTCATCTTATTTGTCTTCCTTGCCACAACAAATCCAAAGAAGCAACATTGCCACACGCAAAAACTACAATCTAATGTGACTAGTATTAGTTTCGACCAACGAGCAAGTTGATTTGTTTAAGCAAGCATCCCTAAGATCATGTTGACAAAAACCACTGTGGTAAACTCATACACATGCTACAGCAAGTTTTTTTTAGGCACACGCGGTGGTTGGTAGCTCTTAGCAAGTACACACGCTATCTCGTTCCGTCTTGCTCTAGTCCAAAACACCACCATGCATGAAAGCATGATACGCTGGAGCAGCGATGACATGGACACCACAACCTGCATCTAGAGGAGGTCGTGACCTGCATCTAGAGGAGGTCGTGACCTACCGAGCGACAGAGTGTAGGATTCTAGAAACACAAGCTTTTGAGCACAACGGAGAGCAAAAATGTCACAAAACAACTGAACACTTGAACATCAAACAAGACGAGCAGCCTGCGGTTTCTCCTTCTTTCTGAGCAGTTTTTTTGTACTCAGAATTAAAAATGCTAGAAGAAGTTGAACCTCACTCCATCTTCTTTCTGAACTTTTGCATGTAGATATTACCTTGCCCATGCTTCTTTTCATTCATTGACAGGCATCACAAACAGGCGACATGGAACATGGGGAGGTTAGCAGCGGTGGAGGCCGTGACCTGACTAAAGGCAGTGCATGCCACTTGCTTTTGGAACCCAGCAAGAAAATTCAGATGCGAACATAATTCTAAAGCAAAATAAAACAAGGACCACGGCGGACTGTGCAAAGGCCAGCGCATGCCCCATTGTTGGTCTTGATAGTAATAAGATAAAAAGAAAAAAAAGAAAGAAAGGCATTAGTTGCTGAAACAGAGCATCTCCTCCTCTGTTTTGAATTAAAATAGAAACTATTCAGCATAATAATCTGATAGATATGCAGAAGTGTGTGAAATCAACAGAGTACTCTGTCAAACAAGTTGAGTCAAAATCTCTAACGCAAAATAAAGATAGCAAATAATCTTTTTTTGAAGGTGGTAGTTTTCCAATGCATCTGATATATATCCAACATAGCAAGCGAAGTACTACTGTATTCAGCATAGAGATTAGCATCAAGCCATCAACATGTATGTAGTTCATGGTTGGAACACATATAGCAGCAGTGTACTTTTTCACTGGAACACATATATTAGCAGCAAAACAGGATATCAGTTGAACACGATTTCCAAGTCTGGACATCGGCACAACCAAAACACTGTGAAACTGATCGTCAACCATGCTTGAGCAAGAAAGGAAGACACTTGACTTAATTAATAAACTCCTCATCCCGCCAAGAATTTCCATCTCGTGCTCAGTACAACATGCATCAGTGGTTCTGAATCTTGTGAAGGACAAGTAACCAGTAGTAATACCACCACCTCGTGCTCAGTAGAATATGCATCATATTTTGTGGCTTTGCTGCTAGTCACCAGGCAAGGGCACCGGACGAGGAGCTCCCAAAGATAGGCGGAGGAACATGAGGGAGGGAAGAAAGAACTTGAACATGAGGGAGGGAATAAATATGATGACAGGGAAGGTCGGATTCGATCGTCGCTGCAGTCCACATGCGACAGCGGTGAAAGTTGGCCGACAGTGGGGAAGGAGCTCACGTAGTGGTGAACGAACTTGGGGGAGGGGAGGTGCTGTGTCAAGAGCCCCGTAGTCCGACGAGGTGTGGCTCAGGGGCAGGGCTGCTCAGGGGAGCTTAGGGAAGAGGGGAAGCACGGGCGACGGGGTGGTGCGATCAGCTGCGGCGTGTGGGGGTCCCAGCGGTGCACAAGGGAGCCGAGATCCCAACGGTGATGGAGCAGGCTAGCCAAGACCCCAGCGGCGGCGGCGCTCGAGATCCAGGGGCTTGCGGCGAAGCACGGGGAACCAGGGTCGGCGAATAGCACATGGGGGTTCCGTGGCCCTGCGGTGGCTGGATCCGAGGATGGAGATGGGAGGAGGCTCGCCGGCCATGGCGGAGGAGGTTCCCTAATACGTCTCCAACGTATCTATAATTTTTGATTGCTCCATGCTATATTATCTACTGTTTTAGGCAATATTGGGCTTTATTATCCACTTTTATATTATTTTTGGGACTAACCTATTAACCGGAGGCCCAATCCAGATTTGTTGTTTTATGCCTATTTCAGTGTTTCGAGGAAAAGGAATATCAGACGGAGTCAAAACGGAACAAAATCAACTGGAGAAGTTATTTTTGGAAGGAAAGCCACCCGATGGACATGGAGTGCACGTCAGGAAAGAAGGGAGGTGCTCACGAGGGTGGGGGGCGCGCCCCCTGCCTCGTGGCCCCCCCTTCGGTCCACCGACGTACTTCTTTCACCCATATATACCTACGTACCCTAAAACTTCCAGAACAGAAGATAGATCGGGAGTTCCGCCACTGCAAGCCTCTGTAGCCACCAAAAACCTCTCGGGAGCCCTTCCCGGCACCCTGCCGGAGGGGGATCCCATCACCGGTGGCCATCTTCATCATCCCGGCGCTATCCATGACGAGGATGGAGTAGTTCACCCTCGGGGTTGAGGGTATGTACCAGTAGCTATGTGCTTGATCTCTCTCTCGTGTTCTCTCTCATGTTCGATCTATGGCACGATCTTGATGTATCCCGAGCTTTGCTATTGTAGTTGGATCTTATGATGTTTCTCCCCCTCTACTCTCTTGTGATGAATTGAGTTTCCCCTTTGAAGTTATCTTATCGGATTGAGTCTTTTATGAGAACACTTGATGTATGTCTTGCCGTGATTATCTGTGGTGACAATGGGATATCATGTGCCACTTGATGTATGTTTTGGTGATCAACTTGCAGGTTTCGTGACATTGGGAACCTATGCATAGGGGTTGGCACACGTTCTTGACTCTCCGGTAGAAACTTTGGGGCACTCTTTGAAGTACTTTGTGTTGGTTGGATGAATCTGAGATTGTGTGATGCGTATCGTATAATCATGCCCACGGATACTTGAGGTGACAATGGAGTATCTAGGTGACATTAGGGTTTTGGTTGATTTGTATCTTAATGTGTTATTCTAGTATGAACTCTTTTATAGATTGATCCGAAAGAATAACTTTGAGGTGGTTTCGTACCCTACCATAATCTCTACGTTTGTTCTCTGCTATTAGTGTCTTCGGAGTGACTCTTTGTTGCATGTTTAGGGCTTGTTATATGATCTATCTATGTTATTATTGTTGAGAGAATTTGCACTAGTGAAAGTATGAACCCTAGGCCTTGTTTCCTATCATTGCAATACCGTTTACGCTCACTTTTATCATTACTTACCTTTCTGTTTTTATTATTTCAGATTACAAAAACCTTTATCTACCATCTATTTTGCACTTGTATCACCATCTCTTCGCCGAACTAGTGCACCTATACAATTTACCATTGTATTGGGTGTGTTGGGGACACAAGAGACTTTTTGTTATTTGGTTGCAGGGTTGTTTGAGAGAGACCATCTTCATCCTATGCCTCCTATTGATTGATAAACCTTAGGTCATCCACTTGAGGGAAATTTGCTATTGTCCTACAAACCTGTGCACTTGCAGGCCCAACAACGTCTATAAGAAGAAGGTTGTGTAGTAGACGTCAAGCTCTTTTCTGGCGCCGTTGCCGGGGAGGTGAGTGTTTGAAGGTATATCTTTAGATCTTGCAATTGAATCTTTTTGTTTCTTGTTTTAGCACTAGTCTAGTTTATAAAAGAAAACTACAAAAAATGGAATTGAGAGTGCCTCATATGCTTCATCTTTTTAATGTCTTTCGTGAAAATGATGGGAAGGAAAATTGTGCTCAAGTACTAGAAGAAGAATTACATAGAATTCTTGGCATAAAATATGTGAATGATGAGCATGATTGCAATGTTGTTAGTATGAATTCCTTGAATATCCATGATGCTAATGATATGCAAAGCTACAAGCTTGGGGAAGCTATGTTTGATGAAGATGATATTTTTTGTCCCCCAAGCTTTGATGAGCAAATTTAGTATGATGAAAGCATGCCTCCTATCTTGATGATTATTGTGATGACACATATGCTTTAAATAATAATGATAACCATGAAACTTGTCATCTTGATCTTAATTTTCAATCACATGATAGTTATTTTGTTGAGTTTGCTCCCACTACTATTCATGAGAAGAATTTTGCTTATGTGGAGAGTAGTAAATTTTCTATGCTTGTAGATAATGAAAAGAATGCTTTAGGTGCTGGTTACATTGTTGAATTCATTCATGATTCTACTGAAAATTATTATGAGGGAGGAACATATGCTTGTAGGAGTTGCAATAATATCAAGTTTCCTCTCTATGTGCTTAAATTGTTGAAGTTATGCTTGTTTTGTGTTCCTATGCTTGTTGATTATTGTACCCATAAGTTGTTTTCTCACAAAATCCCTATGCATAGTAAGTGGGTTAGGCTTAAATGTGCTAGTCATATGCTTCATGATGCTCCCGTTATGTTTCAATTCTTATCTCTTTTTGAGCATCATTATCATCATCATGCCTAGCTAGAAAGGCATTAAAGAAAAGCGCTTGTTGGGAGACAACCCAATATTTATCCTTACTGTTTTTGTGTGTCCACATAATTATGCTACTGTAGTAATCATGTTTTGTAGCTTTTGTTTCAATAAAGTGCCAAGTAAGACCTTTAGGATAGCTTACGGTGATAGTTGTGTTGATCCTGCTGAAAATCAGAAACTTTTGCACCCAGTAAATTAGTTTTGTTAATTCACCGAAACATGATTCTGATCTGATTCTTTTTGCTCTGGATTGGTACACGAATTTCTTAGGACTTCCTAATTTGGTAGAATTGTTTTATTTCCAGAAGTATACGTTTGATAGAGATTACTACAGACTGTTCTGTTTTTGACAGATTCTGTTTTCTATGTGTTGTTTGCTTATTTTGATGAATCTATGAGTAGTATCGGAGGGTATGAGCCATAGATAAGTTGGAGTACAATAGATATTACACCAATATTAATTTAGAATGAGTTCATTACAGTACCTAAGTGGTGGTTTTATTTTCTTATACTAACGGAGCTTACGAGTTTTCTGTTGAGTTTTGTGTTGTGAAGTTTTCAAGTTTTGGGTAAAGATTCGATGGACTATGGAATAAGGAGTGGCAAGAGCCTAAGCTTGGGGATGCCCAAGGCACCCCAAGGTAATATTCAAGGACAACCAAGAGCCTAAGCTTGGGGATGCCCCGGAAGGCATCCCCTCTTTCGTCTTTGTTCATCGGTAACTTTACTTGGAGCTATATTTTTATTCACCAAATGATATGTGTTTTGCTTGGAGCATCATTCTCTCTTGTTAGTATTTGCTTTCTATTATTTAGAATAATGTTTTGCATATTTAGTTTCAATAAAGAAGTCAAGGATAGCCTTTGCCATGCTTATTTTGCTAGTGTACATGTTGCTGTTTGAAAACAGAAAGTTTACCGCTGTTGCAAAAATTCCCTAGAAAAGTAAGAGAACTATATAATGATGAAACCTTTTGCATAATGAGCTCTGATAAATTTATTACAGTGGGAATTTTAGTTCATAATTTTTGGAGTTAGGGAAGTATTGATACTCTTGCATTCTTTACAGACTATACTGTTTTGGCAGATTGTTGTTATGTTTGCATATGTTTACTTGTTTAATGATTCTATTTGAAGGTAGGAGTATTAAATATGCAGAGGAATTTAGTATGCAATGTTGAATAATAATGTTAGTGATTTGTTACAGTAGAAAATGATAAGGTTTTGCATTGGTTTATACTAACCTATCTCACGAGTTCTTGTTGAGTTTGTTGTGAATGAAGCTTTTGATAAAAAAGAGAAACCATGATATGAGAGGAATTAAGGAGACACAAAAGTTCAAGCTTGGGGATGCCCAAGGCACCCCAAGATAATATTTCAAGAAGTCTCAAGCATCTAAGCTTGGGTATGCCCCAGTAGGCATCCCACCTTTCTTCTTCAACAACTATCGGTTAGTATCGGTTGAGCCTAAGTTTTTGCTTCTTCACATGAGTTGTGCTATCCTTGCAATGTAGTTTTATTTAGATTTGCTTGCTGTTTGAATAAAGTATCAAGATCTGAAATTATTAAATGGGAGAGTCTTCGCATAGTTGCATAATTATTCGACTACTCATTGATCTTCACTTGTATCTTTCGGAGTAGTTTTTGTTATTGCTCTAGTACTTCACTTACATCTTTTAGAGCATGGTGGTAGTTTTATTTCGAAGAAATATATGATCTCTCATGCTTCACTTAGATTATTTTGAGAGTCGTTGATACCATGGTAATTTGCTTAATATTAATATACTTGGTATTCAAGATATGTGAAACTTTCTTAGGAGTGTGTTGAATACTAAGAAAAGTTTGATACTTGATAATTGTTTTGAGATATGGAGGTAGTGATATTAAAGTCATGCTAGTTGGGTGATTATGAATTCAAAGAATGCTTGTGATGAAGTTAGCAAGTCCCGTAGCATGCATGTATGGTTAAAGTTGTGTAACAAATTTGAAACATGAAGTGTACATGGCTTGTGCATCCTTATGAGTGGCGGTCGGGGACGAGCGATGGTCTTTTCCTACCAATCTATCCCCCTAGGAGCATGCGCGTAGTGCTTGATTTTTGATGACTTCTAAATTTTTGCAATAAGTATATGAGTTCTTTTGACTAATGTTGAGTCCATGGATCATACGCACTTTTACCTTTCCGCCTTTGCTAAGCCTCTTCGGTACCGTGCATTGCCCTTTTCTCACCTTGAGAGTTGGTGCAAACTTCGCCGGTGCATCCAAACCCCGTGATATGATACGCTCTATCACACATAAACCTCATTATATCTTCCTCAAAACAGCCACCATACCTACCTATTATGGCATTTCCATAGCCATTCCGAGATATATTGCCATGCAACTTCCATCATCATATTCATGACATACATTACTTTTGTCATATTGTCATTGCATGATCATGTAGTTGACATTGTATTTGTGGCAAAGCCACCATGCATTATTTTTCATACATGTCACTCTTGATTCATTGCACCATCCCGACACACCGCCGGAGGCATTCATATAGAGTCATATATTGTTCTAAGTTTCAAGTTGTAATCCTTATGTTGTAATCAATAGAAGTGTGATGATCATCATTATTAGAGCATTGCCCAAAAAAAGGCCAAAAGAAAAAAAAAGGCCCAAAAAAGAAAAAAAAGAAAAAAAGAAAAAGGGCAATGCTACTATCTCTTTTTCCACACTTGTGCTTCAAAGTAGCACCTTGTTCTTCATGTAGTGAGTCTCATATATTGTGCTTCAAAGTAGCACCTTGTTCTTCATGTAGTGAGTCTCATAAGTTGTCTTTTTATACTAGTGGGAATTTTTCATTATAGAACTTGGCTTGTATATTCCTACGATGGGCTTCCTCAAATGCCCTAGGTCTTCATGAGCAAGCGAGTTGGATGCACACCCACTAGTTTTCTTTTGTTTAGCATTCATAGCTCTAGTGCATTCGTTGCATGGCAATCCCTACTCCTCATGTTGACATCAATTAATGGGCATCTCCATAGCCCCTTGATTATCCTCGTCAATGTGAGACTTTCTCCTTTTTTGTCTTCTCCACACAATCCCCATCATCATATTCTATTCCATCCATAGTGCTATATCCATGGCTCATGCTCATGTATTGCGTGAAGGTTGAAAAAGTTTGAGATTATTTAAGTATGAAACAATTTCTTGGCTTTTCATCGGGGGTATAGAAGTTGGGAACATCTTTGTGTGACGAAAATGAAGCATAGCCTAACTATATGATTTTGTAGGGATGAACTTTCTTTTGCCATGTTATTTTGAGAAGACATAATTGCTTTGTTAGTATGCTTGAAGTATTATTATTTTTATGTCAATATGAACTTTTGTCTTGAATCTTTAATTATGCCAAGTAGCACTCCGCATCAAAAATTCTTTCTTTTATCATTTACCTACTCAAGGACGAGCAGGAATTAAGCTTGGGGATGCTTGATACGTCTCCAACGTATCTATAATTTTTGATTGCTCCATGCTATATTATCTACTGTTTTAGGAAATATTGGGATTTATTATCCACTTCTATATTATTTTTGGGACTAACCTATTAACCGGAGGCCCAGCCCAGATTTGTTGTTTTATGCCTATTTCAGTGTTTCGAGGAAAAGGAATATCAGATGGAGTCAAAACGGAACGAAATCAACTGGAGAAGTTATTTTTGAAAGGAAAGCCACCCGATGGACTTGGAGTGCACGTCAGGAAAGAAGGGAGGTGCTCACGAGGGTGGGGGGCGTGCCCATGCCCCTGGGGCGCGCCCCCCTGCCTCGTGGCCCCCCTTCGGTCCACTGACGTACTTCTTTCACCCATATATACCTATGTACCCTAAAACTTCCAGAACAAAAGATAGATCGGGAGTTCCGCCGCCGCAAGCCTCTATAGCCACCAAAAACCTCTCAGGAGCCCTTCCCGGCACCCTGCCGGAGGGGGATCCCATCACCGGTGGCCATCTTCATCATCCCGACGCTATCCATGATGAGGAGGGAGTAGTTCACCCTCGGGGCTGAGGGTATGTACCAGTAGCTATGTGTTTGATCTCTCTCTCTCGTGTTCTCTCTCGTGTTCCATCTATGGCACGATGTTGATGTATCCCGAGCTTTGCTATTGTAGTTGGATCTTATGATGTTTCTCCCCCTCTACTCTCTTGTGATGAATTGAGTTTGCCCTTTGAAGTTATCTTATCGGATTGAGTCTTTTATGAGAACACTTGATGTATGTCTTGCCGTGATTATCTGTGGTGACAATGGGATATCATGTGCCACTTGATGTATGTTTTGGTGATCAACTTGCGGGTTTCGTGACATTGGGAACCTATGCATAGGGGTTGGCACACGTTCTTGACTCTCCGGTAGAAACTTTGGGGCACTCTTTGAAGTACTTTGTGTTGGTTGGATGAATCTGAGATTGTGTGATGCATATCGTATAATCATGCCCACGGATACTTGAGGTGACAATGGAGTATCTAGGTGACATTAGGGTTTTGGTTGATTTGTATCTTAAGGTGTTATTCTAGTACGAACTCTTTTATAGATTGATCCGAAAGAATAAATTTGGGGTGGTTTCGTACCCTACCATAATCTCTACGTTTGTTCTCTGCTATTAGTGGCTTCGGAGTGACTCTTTGTTGCATGTTGAGGGCTTGTTATATGATCTATCTATGTTATTATTGTTGAGAGAACTTGCACTAGTGAAAGTATGAACCCTAGGCCTTGTTTCCTATCATTGCAATACCGTTTACGCTCACTTTTATCAGTACTTACCTTGCTCTTTTTATTATTTTAGATTGCAGAAACCTTTATCTACCATCTATTTTGCACTTGTATCACCATCTCTTCGCCGAACTAGTGCACCTATACAATTTACCATTGTATTGGGTGTGTTGGGGACACAAGAGACTTTTTGTTATTTGGTTGCAGGGTTGTTTGAGAGAGACCATCTTCATTCTACGCCTCCTACGGATTGATCAACCTTAGGTCATCCACTTGAGGGAAATTTGCTATTGTCCTACAAACCTATGCACTTGCAGGCCCAATAACGTATACAAGAAGAAGGTTGTGTAGTAGACATCATTCCCCGGTCGCTCGTAAGGTGGCGTGCCGGCCGTTGAGGAGGAGGGTAGGTGGACGCATGGGAGGTGGCGCGCCGGCCCTAGACGGCGCCGAGAAAGAAGGCAGGGGAAGAGGGGGGGTGGGCGGGGAGGGGTAGGGGCGGGGCGTGGGGGTGCACGGCGGCCGGCGGCGGGGAGGTCCAGTGAGTGGGCGTGGTGGCGGTTTGCGGGGTTGAGACGGGGAGTGGGGAGGTTGGGGAAGATTCGGGGCTGGGTGGAGTTTTTCTTGTCGGGTTTTCAGATTGCGGGAGGACCTCCGCGCCTCCTCTATAGACGCCCTGTGATCCAAATAGTTGCCAAGCCGTGTGCGGCACCCCCCTCCACCGTTTACACCCTCGGTCATATTTTTGTAGTGCTTAGGCAAAGTCCTGCGGAGATCACTTCACCATCACTGTCCCCACGCCGTCGTGCTAACGGAACTCATCTACTACCTCAACATCTTGCTGGATCAAGAAGGCGAGGGATGTCACCGAGCTGAACGTGTGCAGAATTTGGAGGTGTCGTACGCTCGGTACTTGATCGGTCGGAGCTAGAAGTTCGACTACATCAACCGTGTTATCAAACGCTTCCGCTTACGGCCTACGAGGATACGTAGACACACTCTCCCCCTCGTTGCTATGAATCTCCATGGATAGGTCATTGTGTGTGTGTAGATTTATTTTCTTTCCATGCAACGATTCCCAACAGACGCGAGCGGCCCGGCGCTCGGCACGGACACGGTGAGCGTCGGCCATGGGAACGGCAGAACGACAGTGGGACAAATGGTGGAAGAGAGGATTGGACACGACCCTACCTGGTGCGCCAAATGTCGGATTCAGGGCTCCGTAGACCCAAGAAAGGTTCGAACTCTGGGGCGTGTGCGAAGAGCTCAACCTCACTAGCCAACCAGTTCATCGCTCCCACGGCCTAGCTCGATGAATAAGGAATAAGACGGATGCAGTAGTTTACCCAGGTTCGGGCCACCTTACGGTGTGAGACCCTACTCCTTCCTTGGGGTGGATTAGCCTCGTGAGGGGTTGAGGATCAACTAGTACATAGGAAGAACACCATCACGAGGTCTATTCTTTGTGTGGGTGTGAGCTGAGGGTTCGATCCCCTCCTACAATAGTGGCTAGCCTATATTTATAGTGGCCTTGGTCCTCTTCCTCCAAACGAAGGCAGGAAGGGATCCCATAGTGGACAATTTTGATGGGGGGCAAGAAGTACATCCTATCATGACGAAAGGTGGTCTTCGCCTACAAAGCTTCTGGTCGTGACATCGTGGTGGGCTCGACAATGACATTCGTCCTGCCGTCCTAGCTATCTTGGTTTTGTTACACGGGAATGGAAACCTTTGGGTGATTCATTGGGACCCCGCGCCTGCGCTTGCCTCCTTAACACCAAAGAGGAAACCTGCTCCTCTGCGCCCTCCGACACCTGCCTGGCCTTGGTCGTCATGGCTGGCGTCACCTCAACCTCATGAGGTGGGCGCTTGCATAGGAATCTCCGCTCCTTGGGAGCCAGCCTGGGGAGGCCGCTCCCTCCGGAGGTCTTGGTGTTGTTTGCCTCACAAGGCTTGACCCCACTGAAAGTGCAACTATCCCTAGGTGGTTTTGGTAATTCCTAACAACATATAGCTCATTGAGCTAATGCTACTTCAAGTTAAATATTTCAGGAAAGCTCAATGATGGCATGGCATGGATGAGAAAAGTGGACCCCTCAAAATACTAAGGACAAAAGGATTGGCTCAAGCTCAAAGCTCAAGACTCTACATTTTATATTTTAGTGATCCAAGATCACATTGAGTCTATAGGAAAATCCAATACTATCAAGGAGGGATGAGGTGTTGCTTAATGGCTTACTTGCTCAAAATGCTTAGTGATATACTCCAAAGCCCTCAACTACTTTCTCACATCCACATATGACCTAAACCAAAAGTAAAACTCGGCCTCACTGATTCTTTCTATCCGGCACCACCGAGTTCAGATGTCATAGCCACTGACACAAACCCTAGGCAAATCGGTCTCACCGATAGGGATCTCGGTCTCACCGAGATGGGATTGTAATCTCTCTATTTCCCTTCGTAACGTTTTGGTACCACCGAAATGAGCGATCGGTCCCACCGAGATTGCAATTGTAAACTCTCTGTTTCCTTTTTGTAACATTTCGGTCTCACCGAAATGAGCGAATCGGTCCCACCGAGTTTACCTGACCAACTCTCTGGTTAGCTTATTACCAAAATCGGTCTCACCGAGTTTGTGTAATCGGTCTCACCGAGATTACGTTATGCCCTAACCCTAACCATATCGGTCCTACCGAGTTGCATGTCGGTCCCACCAAAAATCCTAACAGTCACTAGATTTGCTAAATTAGTCCGACCGAGTTTCTCAATTCGGTCCCACCGAGATTGGTAAGTTGTGTGTAACGGTTATATTTTGTGTGGAGGCTATATATACCCCTCCACCTCCTATTCATTCGTGGAGAGAGCCATCAGAATGAACCTACACTTCCGACTTGTATTTTCTGAGAGAGAACCACCTACACTTGTGTTGAGACCAAGATATTCCATTCCTACCATATGAATCTTGATCTCTAGCCTTCCCCAAGTTGCTTTCCACTCAAATCTTCTTTCCACCAAATCCAAATCCTGTGAGAGAGAGTTGAGTGTTGGGGAGACTATCATTTGAAGCACAAGAGCAAGGAGTTCATCATCAACACACCATTTGTTACTTCTTGGAGAGTGGTGTCTCCTAGATTGGCTAGGTGTCACTTGGGAGCCTCCGACAAGATTCTGGAGTTGAACCAAGGAGTTTGTAAGGGCAAGGAGATCGCCTACTTCATGAAGATCTACCGCTAGTGAGGCAAGTCCTTCATGGGCGACGACCATGGTGGGATAGACAAGGTTACTTCTTTGTGGACCCTTCATGGGTGGAGCCCTCCGTGGACTCGCGCAACCGTTACCCTTCGTGGGTTGAAGTCTCAATCAATGTGGATGTACGATAGCACCACCTATCGGGACCACGACAAAAACATCCATGTCTCCAATTGCGTTTGAATTCTCCAAACCCTTCCCTTTACATTCTTGCAAGTTGCATGCTTTACTTTCTGCTGCTCATATACTCTTTGCATGCTTGCTTGAATTGTGTTAAGATTACTTGACTTGTGCTAAGTTAGCTAAAATCTGCCAAAGACTAAAATTGGGAAAAGGATAAGTTTTTAATTGGTCAAGTAGTCTAATCACCCCCCCCCCTCTAGACATACTTTCGATCCTACAAGTGGTATCAGAGCTCTGGTCTCCATTTTCTTTGATTTCCATAGCTTTTGGTGGTCATAGCCTTGGTTTCACAACCTAGGAGAGTATGGCGTCTAGCGAGGGAAACTATCACCATAGAGGTCCTTACTTTGATGGTACTAATTTTGCTAGGTGGAAGCATAAGATGAAAATGCATATTCTTGGACATAACCCCGTCGTTTGGGCTATTGTGTGTATTGGCTTGCAAGGTGAATTCTTTGATGGCAGAGAACCGAACCATGAAGCTAGCGCGGAAGAGTTGAAGATGCTGCAATACAATGCTCAAGCTTGTGATATACTCTTCAACGGATTGTGCCCCGAAGAATTCAACAAAATCAGCCGTCTTGAGAATGCAAAGGAAATTGGGATACTTTGATTGATATGCACGAAGGTACCGACTCCGTCAAGGAATCCAAGTTGGATGTGCTTCAAAGTCAGCTTGACAAGTTCAAAATGAAGGATGGTGAAGGTGTCGCTGAAATGTACTCTAGGCTTGCTCTTATCACAAATGAGATTACTGGCTTAGGAAGTGAAGAGATGGCCAACAAATTCATCATCAAGAAGATCCTAAGAGCTTTGGACGGAAAATATGATACCGTGTGCACATTGATCCAAATGATGCCAAATTACAAAGATCTCAAGCCAACGGAAGTCATTGGAAGAATTGTTGCTCATGAGATGTCACTCAAGGATAAGGAGGAACTTCACAACAAGTGAAGTGGTGCTTACAAATCCTCATGTGAAGCCCCCACATCATCAAGTGAGAAACAAACCTTCAATGAAGAATTGAGCCTAATGGTGAAGAACTTCAACAAGTTTTACAAGAGTAGAAGCAAAGAGAAAAGCTCCAAGTCAAGGTCCTACAATGACAAAAGATCCTCTAGTCGCGAGCGTAATTGCTACAATTGTGGAAGACCCAGACACTATTCCAATGAGTGTACGGCACCCTACAAAAGAAGAGAAGAATCACCTAAGAGGATAAGTAGAAGATAAGAATCACCACCAAGAGAGAGGAGTAGAGATGATCGTTATGAACGAAGAACATCCTGGAGAAGCAAGGATTCGAAAAGGAAGGACAAGTCATCAAGGAGCTACACAAAACAAATACATCTAGCTCATGTTGGTGAATGGGTATCCGGCTCCGACTCCGACAATCACTCCGAGAGAAGCTATCACTCCGACTCCGAATATACTCAAGATGAAGGTGTTGCCGGTCTAGCACTTGTGTCAACCAACTTCTACGACATATTTGATTCACCAAATGAAGGATTTGTAAGATGCTTCATGGCTAAAGGCCCAAAGGTATCACACGCCGAGTATGTTGATTTCAATAATGATGAAGATGACTTGTTAGGTGATGATGATTTACTTGTTGACAACTCTAGTGATGAATACTATGATGAAACGTCAATTAATCATGCTAATCAAGATAAAATGAATGACCATGATAAGGAGAAGATTGAGCTTCTAACTAAAGAACTAAACACTCTTAAGTTAGCTCATGAAACTATCTTAGAAGATCATCGAGAACTTTTAAGAACTCATGAGAAGTTACGCTTTGAAAAGCTCAACCTTGAGCAAGAACATGAGCTCTTAAAGGCAAACAATGATGATCTTCGTAAGAAAAGTTCTTCTTACATTGCCAAGCGTTTACTCTTATCTATTTACATGCCTCAAGTCAAGTCTAGTAACAAGAACAAGAAGGATTCTTCCTCTAGTAGTAACAATAATCATGCTAAATCCAATGTTGTTGCTTCCAGTATTTCTCTTGATTCCACTAATGATTCTCTTAGCCAAGTTACACTTGAGCAAGAAAATAGCTTATTGAAGGGAATTATAGAGAAAGGTGTTTACAAGAGCCTTGCCGGGAGTAAGCAATTCGAGGAAATTGTACGCAAGCAAGGAAGGCACCGGAAGAACCAAGGAGTTGGTTTTGAACGAAAGTTCAATGCCAATGGAGTTGAGTGGGAAGAAGATCAATACCCCAAGACGAAGTTTGTTCCTCAACAAGAGAAGTATGATCCTACTTCCTTCAAAGGGACACAAGCCCAAGATGATCTTCCACCACAAGACCACAAGCAAAAAGGCATGGACAAGCTTCAAGAGGAGATTGATGCATTTGAAGAAGCTCCTAAGGCCTTGGTCAAGTGGGTTCCCAAGACTACATCAAGTTCTACTTCATCAAGTACAACTACAACTCCAAGGGTTCCCATCAAGATGATGTGGATCCTAAAGAAAAAGAACTAGAGAGTTCTTAAGGGTGACTCCGCAAACATACTTCACTCATATCATTTTGGCAATAACAAGTGCAATCAACTTCCACATCTTGCACTAGTTCAAGAAGTCACAAACCCTCTTGTTGGTAAGACAAGGGACAAGGTAACCTAATGCTTTCACAGACATCATCTTGTGTGTGCATCACTCTATGTCTATGGATATCCTTGTTTGTTCCTTGTGGGACTAACCCGTGTAGGTATTGAAAGTGCAACTCACTCCAAAGGATTGCTCCAAATGATCTACATCAACTTTGAGCATCCACATCTTCAACATCTTCATGAAGTCATCATCGACAAAACCCAAGGTTAGTTCATCCCTCTTAAGTGGGGATCTCACATCTAGGGGAGCTTTACTCTAAGAATTGAGTAAAAGAACTCTAATGGTGTGAACACATCAATGCATTATGTAAAAGTGGTAACCCCACATGAGCTTAAACAATGAGTATGACCTATGATCAAATGTTCTCACTTGACTCCTAAGTCAATATACTCATATATAGATGACCTAATCATCTCCAATTGCTTGATACATGCTAGAATTGGTTGTGCATGCTTTGCCACATATTTCATTTGCCATTTTATTGTGTGAGCATGTTGGTTGCATATTTTACTCATTCGAGGACATCCACTTGTTGTTTTGATTGTTTGGTTCCTTTTTCTTTTGCCAAGTGGATGGACAAGAATGCCTAAGAATCATCTCTAGCTATCTATGCTTTTCTTGTCTCAAACTCTATTCATGCTACATCACAAAATTTGATCAAGTCAGATTCGAACCACTCTGTGTGAGGAGCACTCGGAGTCCTCGATTCGTTATAGACTTAAACCTCCAAAACTTCTTTGTGCTTCTCGGTCTGACCGATTCTTCCATTTCGGTCACACCGAGGTCACTAAGTCGATCTAGGTTTTCAATCTCAGTGCAATCGATTTGAACTTTTCGGTCTCACCGAGTTGCTGTACCTACTTGCAGTTATGCATCTCGGTGCTACCGAGTTGTTCCACTCGGTCACACCGACAGGGTCAGGCTATATATATCCACGGGTCAAAACTTGGAAATTTCTCTGAACTCTTTCGCTCGCGCTCAGCCTGCTCTGCCTCCCTGTGTCTCCGGATCGTCCTCCTCGTCGCTAGCTGCCTCCCGCCGCTGGTCTCCGCCGCCGTCAACGGGAATCAACTCCGTCGTTGCCGCCGTAGCAAGTCCATCGCTAAACTAGGGTATGGACTTGGTCTTTGTGCTATTCCTAACTCCAAATCTCTAGCACATTGTGTTGCCATTAATCTTGCCACGATTGAGATCATCTTATCCACCGAAAACACTCCGTGGATTAGAGATGAATTGAAAATTTAGGGTTAGGTTTCCACCGAAACCATCTCGGACCAACCGAGTTGTAGAACTCGGTACCACCGATTCGGCTAAGGCCATTGCACATGTAATTCTCGGTCTGACCAAGAATTGCAAATCGGTGTGACCGAGTTCAGGACTTTGTGAAACCCTAGCAGTCTCGGTGCCCCCAAACTGTGACTCGGTCTGACCGAGTTCACTAGTTTAGGTTCCAAAAGCTGCTTCGGTATCACCGAGTTTACAAATCAGTAGATCCGAAATGCTTTCTGTGGAAAACTAAAACTAAGTTTTTGACTCATTCTTTTGCAAAAACCTCTGAATTTTGTGATGCTCATCTATTCTACCTCACCTATATCTATTCATAGGGTCTGCTGTCAGTGTTTGCAATATGTCTGATCAGATTGACAGTTAGAAAAAGTCAGAGGAGCAGGTTTAGGTGAGTGAGGGCACTAGTCCCTCTAGCAGCTATGATGAGGGTAGCAGGAGCACACCCAACAACTTACCCAAGGCAGCCACTAGAGCAAGAAATAAGAGAACCTCATACTCTAAGGATGAAGACTATGTGGTTGTTGAGGATGAGGCCACTTCCAAGAAGAAGGTGCTCAAGAAAGAGTATGGCACAACTGCTGCCACTAAGCCTGGTATGAAGACCAAAGCACCTGCCAAAAGAATCCCCATGTCTAAGGCCAGAGCCTCTACTCAAGTACCTTTGGAATCTAAACCCTAAGAGGCTGCTGCAGAAGGGAAGAAGAGAAAGGAAAGGGTCAAGAAGACCATGGCCAGGGTTGTTGGAAAGCCTTCCATGATGGAAGAGGAAGAAGAGGAAGAGGTTGCTGCACCAGCACCCAAAGCTCGGAAGCTTATGGGTGATGCCATTAGGTCAGGGGCTGCTTCATCAAAGCCTAGAGAAGCTCCCAGAGCAGCTGCTCCAAAGCCCAAATCTGCACCCAAGAGGAACACCAGGAGCATTCTTGCTGCAGAAAAGAACAAGGCCCCAGTGCCTGAAGCTGCTGTTGAAGAAGAAGATGATGAGGAACATGTCTTGAGAAAGTTGAAGCCCAAAATTCCAGATCACAATGATGTTCATCATGTAGCTGAGGATATGAAGCTGAGGAAGGATGCAGGACTCAGGCAGTGGAGATTGACTGATCCCTATGCAGTCAGGAGGAGAACTGCTATGGACTACAGGTTCCACACAAAGGAACAACAGGACTTCTATGAGATAGTGCTGCTTGACAAGAAGCCAATTGTCTGTGACATAAGATGGGTAGACTGGGAGTACATCAGGAAGAATGAAGAGCATTATCCAAGGGTGTATGACAGTTTCAATGCTTGTGGAGTGGATAGCTTTGTTGGGCAGAAGCTCACAAAGTGGAATGATGAGCTTATTATGCAGTTCTACTCCACAGCTCACTTCTACCCAGATGGAAGGATTGTTTGGATGTCTGAAGGTACTAGGTACTAGTCATCAATTGAAGAATGGGCAAAGTTGATCAATGCACCTAAGGAACATGAGGATGACTTGGATGTCTATGCCAAGAAGAAGAAGGATCACAACTCCATGGCACACATGTACAGAGAGATCCCAGTTGCTGCTATTGAGACACACAAGTTTGGCTTAGTAAATTACCTTCTGTCAGGATTGCCAACAATCAACTGGATCCTCAGGCACACTCTTTTGCCTAAATCTGGAGATCACAAGATGATCAGAGGCCATGCTATCAACCTACTTCACATATTTGATGTGCCTCAAAAGTACAAGGTCATGAGCCTCATAGTGGAAACTATCAAGAGGACTGCTACAGATCAGAAGAGAAGTTGTGGGTATGCCCCACAGATCCAGGAGCTCATCAACTCCAAGATGGGCACAGGCACATACCTCTTGGACAAGGAACACATGCCCATCTATCCAGATTTTGAGGACAACACAGTGGTCATGGATGAAGATGAACCATCTTCTGTGCAAGCACAAGCAAAGAGGGAGAAGGCTAGGACTGAAAAGGCTGCCAAGATGCCAACCATTGATGAGGCATCTCAGTACTTCTTAAAGAACAAGCAGGAGCAGCTTGGCTACTTGATTGCCTCCACTCTGAGGATTGAGAAGGGACTGGCCACCCTGACTCAAAACCAGGAGAGCCTGGAGAGGATCATGGAGCAGAAGTTCTATGACTTGGATGTGAAGGTCACTGAGATACAATTAGTTGTTGAGCAACTTCAGGATGATATGCAGGAGAGGAAGGGCAAGATTACTACTGATGCTTTTGCCAGAGTGCCCAGGAGCCAGAGATCAGCTGCAGTGCCTGTTACAGACACCAGAGCCACTTCATCTGCACTAGCTACAACTTCTGTGCAACCAGCTCCAGCACCTACTCCACCAGCTCTATCCACATCAGTTGAAGTCTTCGTCCAAGGAGCCACCTCTACACCACCACCTGAATACCAAGCCTGAGAGTCGATTTAGTGCTATGCATTTTCTATGAACTTTTTGGTAACTTGTTGCCAAAGGGGGAGAAAAATGTATAGATCATAGGCTTCGAGAGAGAGTGTTGCTTTTGTCCTCTCTTGTTTTGGTGGTTGAACTTTATTTGCTTGTTTGAGATACCTTATGCGTTTGTGAGATACTTGGATGATCATGTGTTTGATCATATGCTACCTTAATGCTTGTTGGATGACATTATCCTTTTATCCCTATACGATCATTTATTTTGCTTGGTGATGAGTGCATGTATTTAATTATTATCATTTTGAGCGCTCCACCAAGATGTATGTGACATGGAAGAGTAACCCATGATCCTAACTCATTGTGCATTTTCAGTCCAAAGCAAATCTTAAACTATGCACAAATTTAGGGGGAGCTCTTACTTATCACATACTTCTCAAAGCGACAATGTTTTTCACTCTTATTATCATTTGTCAAAGCTTTGATCTATAAGTTGTCATCAATTACCAAAAAGGGGGAGATTGAAAGTGCAACTATCCCTAGGTGGTTTTGGTAATTCCTAACAACATATAGCTCATTGAGCTAATGCTACTTCAAGTTAAATATTTCAGGAAAGCTCAATGATTGGCATGGCATGGATGAGAAAAGTGGACCCCTCAAAATACTAAGGACAAAAGGATTTGCTCAAGCTCAAAGCTCAAGACTCTACATTTTATATTTTAGTGATCCAAGATCACATTGAGTCTATAGGAAAAGCCAATACTATCAAGGAGGGATGAGGTGTTGCTTAATGGCTTACTTGCTCAAAATGCTTAGTGATATACTCCAAAGCCCTCAACTAGTTTCTCACATCCACATATGACCTAAACCAAAAGTATAACTCGGCCTCACCGATTCTTTCTATCCGGCGCCACCGAGTTCAGTTGTCATAGCCACTGCCACAAACCCTAGGCAAATCGGTCTCACCGATACGGATCTCGGTCTCACCGAGATGGGAATGTAATCTCTCTATTTCCCTTCATAATGTTTCGGTACCACCGAGATGAGCGATCGGTCCCACCGAGATTGCAATGTAAACTCTTTGTTTCCTTTTTGTAACATTTCGGTCTCAACGAAATGAGCGAATCGGTCCCATCGAGTTTACCTGACCAACTCTCTGGTTAGCTTATTACCAAAATCGGTCTCACCGAGTTTGTGTAATTGGTCTCACTGAGATTACGTTATGCCCTAACCCTAACCATGTCGGTCCTACCGATTTGCATGTCGGTGTCACGCCCAATATGCGACCCTATCCAAAAGGAACTCGAAGGTCCCACCAAGGATGGACCCGCATATTGAAATGCTTTTGCAAGGTGGATATCATTACATCAACATTACATAATAGATGGGGATACACACATAAGGCATACAATGCCACATGAATACAACATCATCATACATAAGATCATCATCCGACTACGGATGAAACACAGACAGAAACTCAAACGACAACCACCCTGCTAGCCCAGGCTGCCGACCTGGAACCTATCCCCTGATCGAAGAAGGAGCAGAAGAAGAACTCCAAGACAAGCAAACATCGCTCTCGCGTCATGATCATGCATAACCTGTACCTGCAACTGTTGTTGTAGTAATCCGTGAGACACGAGGACTCAGCAATCCCATTACCATGGGTATCAAGACTAGCAAAGCTTAAAGGGGAAGGAAGGGGTAAAGTGGTGAGGTTGCAGCAGCGACTAAGCATATATGGTGGCTAACATACGCAAATAAGAGCGAGAAGAGAGCAAGCGGAATGGTCGTGAAGCTAGCAATGATCAAGAAGTGATCCCGAACTCCTACTTACGTCAAACATAACACAAAAACCGTGTTCACTTCCCGGACTCCGCCGAGAAGAGACCATCACGGCTACACACGCGGTTGATGCGTTTTAATTCGGATCTGGTTTCAAGTTATCTACAACCGGACATTAACAAATTCCCATCTGCCTATAACCGCAAGCATGGCTTTCAAAAGATTATACCCTGCAGGGGTGTCCCAACTTAGCCCATGACAAGCTCTCGCGATCAACGAAGGAATAGACCTTCTCCCAGGAAGACCCGATCAGACTCGGAATCCTGGTTTACAAGACATTTCGACAATGGTAAAACAAGACCAGCAAAGCCTCCCGCTGTGCCGACAAATCCCGATAGGAGCTGCACATATCTCGTTCTCAGGGCACACCGGATGAGCAAGACGTCGGGTTGGCATAGACCCTGATTGCCCAGGGGGTGCCGGACATCGCTCGGTTCGGACCAACACTTAGACAAGCACTGGCCCAGGGGGGGCTAAAATAAAGATGACCCTCGGGTTGGCCGACCCAAGGGAAAGGGATAGGTGGTGGTGAGGCAATTGGTAAAACCAAGGTTGGGCCTTGCTGGAGGAGTTTTATTCAAAGCGAACTGTCAAGGGGGTCCCATAAATCACCCGACCGCGTAAGGAACGCAAAATCCGGGAACATAACACCGGTATGACGGAAACTAGGGCGGCAAGAGTGGAACAAAACACCAGGCATAAGGCCGAGCCTTCCACCCTTTACCAAGTATATAGATGCATTAATAATATAAGAGATATTGAGATATCCCAACCAAAATCCTGTCCACCATGGAGAAATCTTCAACTTCACCTACAACTAGCAACGCTATAAGAGGGGCTGAGCAAAAGCGGTAACATAGCCAAACAACGGTTTGCATAGGAAAGGTGTCAAAGGTTAGAGGTTCATGGCAATTTGGGATGGCTTGATAAACAGGTGATAGGTAGCGCAGCATAGCGATAGAACGAAACAACTAGCATAGCAATGATAGTAGTGAGATCCAGGGTAGCGGTCATCTTGCCTGAAATCCCGCAAGGAAGAAGAACGAGTCCATGAAGAAGATGAACGGATGAAGCCGAACCAAGCATAGACGAACGAATCCTCACGATCGCAACGAAACAGGAACTATCGAAAAGAAGCACACAACATAGTAAACACACCACACATGAACAAGACATGATGCACAAACAAGCATGATGCAAGACAAGACTACATGAAGCTACTCATGGCAAGAGATGATGCAAACAAGAGCAACATATCAAGGCAAGTTTAAATGAGGCCAGGAACAACATATAACAATTCCGGTAAGTCCTCATATGCATATTTCGAAATTGGTCCAGATCTAAATAAACCTCATGTTCAAGTTGTTAAACAGCAAGTTAAGATGCAACAAGAAGATCTACACAAGATTCTAGTCAAGTTACACATAAAGTTCATTCAATCCGGAGCTACGACCTAAGAGATATGAGCATAGGCATGGGCATGATGTACAGGTAAAGCATAACAAAAGATGAACACTGAGCTATCTCCAGAAATCACTAGAACATTCTCAAACACACATGGTAAGATTGCAAGTTATAACAATTTCAGACTTTGCAGAAAATAACATCACGATACAATGTTTAGAGCTATCAAACAACATGTTACAGGAACTTATCATGGCAAACAAAGGCATGGCATGAATCTACTAATTGCATAGAACAAAAATCCCTTACTGACCATAAGCCAAAAAGGATCAGAAAATATGATGGCACCCACGTAAACATAGCAAGTTATAGTATAGATTCAAACATGGCAGAAACAGAATTATGAAGGCATGTAGATGAGCTTGTGCACCTCACTACAGAGCAATACATGGCATGGCAAGGCAACCAACAGTAAGAAGGCATGTTTGTGAAGTTAAGCATGGCAAGAGCAAGGTCATAGGGTGCATGGATCACTAGCAAAACACATGGTAACAACTGAACTTAATCTAAACAGGCTGACAGCAACATTATGAAGCAACTTTAAAGCAAGATATGGACAAGCTACAGCAAGCTATAAATACAACCAGAGGCATGGATGGATAGAGGATGACATGTAGATCAAAACATGTTTATAGAACATCTCCAGATTATGCATAGAATGATTAGTAGCAACATGTTTATATAGCATCACGAAATAACATATTCAGCCCAGCAAAACAACATCATGTACCCTACTTAACAAGCTCGATTCACTCACCACAAGTCATTGCATGACAAGATAAGCATAGCATCATCAAGAAGACATGTTTATGAAACAAACCAAGGCAAGAACAAGTCCATAGCATGCAAGGATCAACTATAGCATCCTTGGCTAAATTGAATAACAAGTAAACAATTTGCCAGGAAACATTTTGAAGCAAAAGTAGAGCACGAAAATGACATGCTAGACTACTCCATAATTACAACTAGAGGCATGAATGGATAGAGCATAACCACATGTTCAAAACACCCTTACTGAAGTATCTCAAAATATGCATGGATCTCTCTGTAGCATCAAGTTTACATGGCATCAAAATAACAGCAGAACAGGGACTAAAATCAGCAACATCACGATGCCTAGTTTGCATGCTTGTGCTAGTCACCACATTGATCACTAAAATACAGGGCATATGCCTCTATAAAGAAGACATAGCATAGTTCAAAACTCCTATAGACATCAACCTCAAAGGATGCACACATCAATCATGGCAAAAATGACAAAAGAGCTCGTTTTGTTAACAGGCAGCAGAAAATATCATGAAGCACTCTTACAACAATGATTCAGGCATCAAGATGACCTCAAATGAATATGATGCAATGGAATGGAATGACGTACTCGTCGAGGCGAACAATTTGACATATTACACGCACGAAACGGAGCTACGGATGCAGAGATACGATGGCATGAACATGGCATGAAAATACTGGAATCTGGGGACTTAGTGAAAATATACCCTCTGAAAAGTCAACTCGGGACGGAGATATCCGGGACACGGGGATCCCGTTTTGGTTAAACTCCTGGTGGATCACGTCCATCTTCGTGGATCTGGCCGGAGAAGAACTCCGGCGAGCTGCGGGGCGACGGCCGGGCGAGCTCCGGCGAGGGCACGGCGCGGAGGAGGCGAGGGGACGGCGGGGACGTGGGCGGCGGACCCGGCCGGAAGCGGGAGCCGGCGAGGGGCGGAGGGAGGCGGCCGCGGCGGAGCCGTGGCAGGCGCGGCAGATCTGCACGGCGGCGGGCGGTGGCGGCCCCGGCCAGCGCGGGCGGCGGCCCCGGCCAGCGCGGGCAGCGGCGCAGGCGGGAGGCCGAGGCGCGGCGGCGTCGGAGTAGAGGGGGGCACGACGGTGGCGGCCCGCGGTGGAGGCGGCGGAGGCCGGGCCGGCGAGGGGGCGCGCGCGGGGCGCCGCGGTGGTCCGGCGAGGGTGGCGGGGAGCGGAGCTCCGGTGGAGGCGGGCGCCGGCGAGCTCGGGCCGGGAGGTGCGGAGCGGGCGGCGCGGGCTCGTGCGGGCCCGATGCGGGTCGCGCGGGCCGCGGCGGACGGGGGCTCCGGCGGGACACGTGGCGTGCACGGGTTGGACGGGGGCGGCGGCGCGGACATGTCCGGCGGGGTCCGGACGTGTCCGGCTGCGGGAAGAGGACGAAGCTAGGGTTTCGGGGGGAAAATGATCCGGAATTTCGGGGGAGAGGGCATATTTATAGGTAGAGGGAGCTAGGAGAGTCCAAATGAGGAGCGGTTTTCGCCCACACGATCGTGATCGAACAACTGAGAGCATGGATGGGAGTTAGATGGGTTTTGGGCCACTTTGGAAGGGGTGTTGGGCTGCAAAGAGAGAGGGGCTTTACGGTTACCCGGTTAACCGTTGGAGTATCAAACAACTTCCAAATGGCACGAAACTTGACAGGCGGTCTACCGGTGGTATACCAAGGCCGCTTGGCAAGACTCGGTCCATTCCGAGAACGTTTAACACCTACTCACAACGAGAGACAAAAGGGGAACGCCGGAGGGCATAGGAGCGCCGGATTGCAAAACAGACAACGGGGAAAAGGCTCGGATGCATGAGACGAACACGCATGCAAAATGAAATGCACATGATGACATGAAAAAATGCAACACGCAAGCAAATGACATGGAAACGACGGCGAATAATTGGCAGACACCTGGCGCATCGAATCCGGGGCGTTACAACACTCCTCCACTAACAAGAGATCTCGTCCCGAGATCTTAGGACCGAGACGGAAGGGAAAAAGGATGAGGGAAACAAGAACTCAAGAGAAGAAGCAAATAATCGAGAGCACTCGAGAAGAAGAGAGGAACGACGAGAATGACGAGAATCGAAAGCTCACAGAATCAGATACACGATGAAACCACTCCGGTTAGAACGAGATGAGAAACGAATAAGACTGAAAGGATTTAGACAGCACTCCGGCCGAATATGGAAAGACTAGAATATTAACTAGAGAGGATGGAATGACACTTGATGAAGGCATGACACAAAACCTCCGGAAGAATTGAAAAAATTGAATGAAAAGAACTTAGAAGGAAGGATTGAACGGAGTTGTTGAGAAAATCAACAACGAAAGGATAAGCTTGTTGTGGACTTATGGAAAACATCTCAAAATTATGAGGTGATAACCGACCGCAAACGGAAATGATTGAATAGCTGAGAAGAACGAAAGAATGCAAAACTCCACTTCAAAATAAGACGGAGAATTAATTGCACTTCGAAAATCAAGAAGGAAAGATACTTGAGCTCATTCGATAAGAATCTTGATGAACACTTGAAGAATGAATTAAATCATGAAGAACCACCATGAAGAACTCCGGTAACAAAAGGATGATGAGATAGAATGAAGGATGAAAGAATAAGAATAAATCTTGCGATGATTCCGATGGGGGTTCCGACGAAATGACCGAGGAAATTTGAACTCCAGAAAAGAAAAGATGAAAACACTTGGAACTAGAATTTATTCATCAAGAATAAACTCTGAAGGAAAGGATTACTCACTTGGATGAAATAAGAATAAGATTTATTGTATGCTTATCCTTCATCAAATTAAATTGATGACAAACAATGGATTTTACATACTACTTATTCTTCTTGGAAAAAGGATTGAGGGGTAAATGGCGCAAAACTTGAGAAAGTCTTCATGAACCACCAGTAGGATTGAAAGAACGAATGGATTGAAATGATAATTAAAGAAAAGAATCTTGAACGAACCACCGTAAGAATTCGAAAATGACTGATGAAAGAGGATGAATCACCGGGAAGAATTAGAAGGAACAAATATGTTAGAGGGGATTTAGATGCAAAAGAACAAAGAGATCACGAGCTGATTAAAGAACACTTGAACGAAGCACCGGGATAAATAGAGAACGATAACTGGAATGAAGGCCTCCGGTGAAAAGAAATGAAAAAACAACTCCTGACATACTCCGGATGGATGAAAAGAATATCTGACAAAAGGAATATTTCGCGAGGATAACATGAAGCTAGAACCACGAAATTTCGGGAGGACGGACAAGGTTTAGAGGAAAACTCTTCTTCGGTCTTCAAATGACAAGGAGAAACACCACCAAAATTACTGAGATACTCCGGGAGAATGAAAAGCAGAGAGGTTGAGCCAACAATGAAAAAGATTTGAAATCGATCTTGGAAAGGCATCTCACTAATGGAATCCATTCTTACGTCACAACTTTGAAAAGAATTGAGAATAACTCCGGGGAAATTAGAAGAGTCAGGTAAGATTCTGGGAAAAGACCTGTGGTTTAGGGCCCACTGAAGAGAAAACACCATTGAAAAGGATTGTTGAACAGATAGATGATGCACCGGAACAAATGAAATATTTGAATGAGGTGACACCCTCGAATTAATTCAAACACAGACGAATCTCCTGAGATGTCTTGAACACTCCAGAAGGATAAACTGGCGAGAGATGAACGAGCACGGAAAACACTTGAGCTGAAGGAAAGAATACGATCAACACCGAAAAACTTGAATTGAGTCCACCGGAGAAAGAAAAGGGGTGAAGAATGACGAACGAGATGAGAATTCACCGGTTGAGATAATTTACGAAAGACTGAAGAGGTTCCGCATGACTGAGATAGCTGGTAGAGAGCGAGTCAGACTCCGGGAAGAAAAAGGGTGGCAGGGCAGGAAATCAAAAGCAACTTGGAAGGGGAAACCGATGAATAACTTGAAGAGAAAACACCGGTTGAAATCATTGAAGAAAGAAAGCAAAGACTTCACACGAGTAGGATGGATACTCGATTACGGACTCCGGTTCTGAGAAGAAGAAGGGTGGGCGGGTGGGAAAGACAAAACAACTGAGGATTGAACACAAAAATGAAGAGGCTTGAGTCAACTTGACCAGAAATGCACCGGATGAAAAGACCTGAGGATCAACTACCGGAAAACCAACTGCGTGATCCTAAAGAAAAATTTGAAGGGGAAGAGAAGTAATTCAAAACACATACGTCAAGATTCCTGACCAGAGTGACGAAGGGGCTGAGGAGTAAAAAGAATTCCTACTCTCCGATATAACTAGACTCAGAAAACAGTTTTCTTCTAGACTCAACAATGGCCAAACTACACGATCAATCAAGGGGGCTCCTAGGGTCGGTCGAGGCTCTGATACCAACTTGTCACGCCAAAAATGCGACCCTATCCAAAAGGAACTCGAAGGTCCCACCAAGGATAGACCCGCATATTGAAACGCTTTTGCAAGGTGGATATCATTACATCAACATTACATAATAGATGGGGATACATACATAAGGCATACAATGCCACATGAATACAACATCATCATACATAAGATCATCATCCGACTACGGATGAAACACAAATAGAAACTCAAATGACAACCACCGTGCTAGCCCAGGCTGCCGACCTGGAACCTATCCCCTGATCGAAGAAGGAGCAGAAGAAGAACTCCAAGACAAGCAAACATCGCTCTCGCGTCATGATCATGCATAACTTGTACCTGCAACTGTTGTTGTAGTAATCTGTGAGCCACGAGGACTCAGCAATCCCATTACCATGGGTATCAAGACTAGCAAAGCTTAAAGGGGAAGGAAGGGGTAAAGTGGTGAGGCTGCAGCAGCTACTAAGCATATATGGTGGCTAACATACGCAAATAAGGGCGAGAAGAGAGCAAGCGGAACGGTCGTGAAGCTAGCAATGATCAAGAAGTGATCCTGAACTCCTACTTACGTCAAACATAACACAGAAACCGTGTTCACTTCCCAGACTCCGCCGAGAAGAGACCATCACGGCTACACACGCGGTTGATGCGTTTTAATTCGGATCTGGTGCCAAGTTATCTAATCGGACATTAACAAATTCCCATTTGCCTATAACCGCAGGCACGGCTTTCGAAAGATTATACCCTGCAGGGGTGTCCCAACTTAGCCCATGACAAGCTCTTGCGATCAACGAAGGAATAGACCTTCTCCCAGGAAGACCCGATCAGACTCGGAATCCCGGTTTACAAGACATTTCTACAATGGTAAAACAAGACCAGCATAGCCTCCAACTGTGCCGACAAATCCCGATAGGAGCTGCACATATCTCGTTCTCAGGGCACACCGGATGAGCAAGACGTCGGGTTGGCATAGACCCTGATTGCCCAGGGGGCGCCGGACATCGCTCGGTTCGGACCAACACTTAGACAAGCACTGGCCCGGGGGGGCTAAAATAAAGATGACCCTCGGGTTGGCCGACCCAAGGGAAAGGGATAGGTGGTGGTGAGGCAAATGGTAAAACCAAGGTTGGGCCTTGCTGGAGGAATTTTATTCAAAGCGAACTGTCAAGGGGGTCCCATAAATCACCCGACCGCGTAAGGAATGCAAAATCCGGGAACATAACACCGGTATGACGGAAACTAGGGCGGCAAGAGTGGAACAAAACACCAGGCATAAGGCCGAGCCTTCCACCCTTTACCAAGTATATAGATGCATTAATAATATAAGAGATATTGAGATATCCCAACCAAAATCCTGTCCACCATGGAGAAATCTTCAACTTCACCTGCAACTAGCAACGCTATAAGAGGGGCTGAGCAAAAGCGGTAACATAGCCAAACAACGGTTTGCATAGGAAAGGTGTCAAAGGTTAGAGGTTCATGGCAATTTGGGATGGCTTGATAAACAGGTGATAGGTAGCGCAACATAGCGATAGAACGAAACAACTAGCATAGCAATGATAGTAGTGAGATCCAGGGTAGCGGTCATCTTGCCTGAAATCCCGCAAGGAAGAAGAACGAGTCCATGAAGAAGACGAACGGATGAAGCCGAACCAAGCGTAGACGAACGAATCCTCACGATCGCAACGAAACAGGAACTATCGAAAAGAAGCACACAACATAGTAAACACACCACACATGAACAAGACATGATGCACAAACAAGCATGATGCAAGACAAGACTACATGAAGCTACTCATGGCAAGAGATGATGCAAACAAGAGCAACACATCAAGGCAAGTTTAAATGAGGCCGGGAACAACATATAACAATTCCGGTAAGTCCTCATATGCATATTTCGAAATTGGTCCAGATCTGAATAAACCTTATGTTCAAGTTGTTAAACAGCAAGTTAAGATGCAACAAGATGATCTACACAAGATTCTAGTCAAGTTACACATAAAGTTCATTCAATCCGGAGCTACGGCCTAAGAGATATGAGCAAAACAAGATCAACATGGCATTGATGCAAAATGCATACAAACATCAAGCAAACATCTCAAAACAAGGATGCAACATGATAATATGAAGCTACATGCAAAATCAAGCAAGTTTCATATAGAGCACACTCAAAACGGAGCAACGGTTCAACACACACACATGAAGCACGTTTAAAGGACAAGCTGTCCAAAACAGCAACTAGGCATATTGCAAGCACCAAAACAGTATGCTACAGCATCTCAACATGAAAACAAAAGGCATGGGCATGATGTACAGGTAAAGCATAACAAAAGATGAACACTGAGCTATCTCCAGAAATCACTAGAACATGCTCAAACACACATGGTAAGATTGCAAGTTATAACAATTTCAGACTTTGCAGAAAATAACATCACGGTGCAATGTATAGAGCTATCAAACAACATGTTACAGGAACTTATCATGGCAAACGAAGGCATGGCATGAATCTACTAATTGCATAGAACAAAAATCCCTTACTGACCATAAGCCAAAAAAGATCAGAAAATATGATGGCACCCACGTAAACATAGCAAGTTATAATACAGATTCAAACATGGCAGAAACAGAATTATGAAGGCATGTAGATGAGTTTGTGCAACTCACTACAGAGCAATACATGGCATGGCAAGGCAACCAACAGTAAGAAGGCATGTTTGTGAAGTTAAGCATGGCAAGAGCAAGGTCATAGGGTGCATGGATCACTAGCAAAACACATGGTAACAACTGAACTTAATGTAAACAGGCTGACAACAACATTATGAAGCAACTTTAAAGCAAGATATGGACAAGCTACAGCAAGCTATAAATACAATCAGAGGCATGGATGGATAGAGGATGACATGTAGATCAAAACATGTTTATAGAACATCTCCAGATTATGCATAGAATGATTAGTAGCAACATGTTTATATAGCATCACGAAATAACAGATTCAGCCCAGCAAAACAGGAACATCATGTACCCTACTTAACAAGCTCGATTCACTCACCACAAGTCATTGCATGACAAGATAAGCATAGCATCATCAAGAAGACATGTTTGTGAAACAAACCAAGGCAAGAACAAGTCCATAGCATGCAAGGATCAACTATAGCAACCTTGGCCAAATTGAATAACATGTAAACAATCTGCCAGGAAACATTTTGAAGCAAAAGTAGAGCACGAAAATGACATGCTAGACTACTCCATAATTACAACCAGAGGCATGAATGGATAGAGCATAACCACATGTTCAAAACACCCTTACTGAAGTATCTCAAAATATGCATGGATCTCTCTGTAGCATCAAGTTTACATGGCATCAAAATAACAGCAGAACAGGGACTAAAATCAGCAACATCATGATGCCTAGTTTGCATGCTTGTGCTAGTCACCACATTGATCACAAAAATACAGGGCATACGCCTCTGTAAAGAAGACATAGCATAGTTCAAAACACCTATAGACATCAACCTCATAGGATGCACACATCAATCATGGCAAAAATGACAAAAGAGCTCGTTTTGTTAACAGACAGCAGAAAACATCATGAAGCACTCTTACAGCGATGATTCAGGCATCAAGATGACCTCAAATGAATATGATGCAATGGAATGAAATGATGTACTGGTCGAGGTGAACGATTTGACATATTACACGCACGAAACGGAGCTACGGATGCAGAGATACGATGGCATGAACATGGCATGAAAATACTGGAACCTGGGGACTTAGTGAAAATATACCCTCCAAAAAGTCAACTCGGGACGGAGATATCTGGGACGCGGGGATCCCATTTGGTTCAACTCCTGGTGGATCACGTCCATCTTCGTGGATCTGGCCGGAGAAGAACTCCGGCGAGCTGCGGGGCGACGGCCGGGCGAGCTCCGGCGAGGGCACGGCGCGGAGGAGGCGAGGGGACAGCGGGGACGCGGGCGGCGGACCCGGCCGGAAGCGGGAGCCGGTGAGGGGCGGAGGGAGGCGGTCGCGGCGGAGCCGTGGCCGGTGCGGCAGATCTGCGCGGCGGCGGCCCCGGCCAGCGCGGGCGGCGGCCCCGGCCAGCGCGGGCGGCGGCCCCGGCCAGCGCGGGCGGCGGCCCCGGCCAGCGCGGGCGGCGGCGCAGGCGGGAGGCCGAGGCGCGGCGGCGTCGGAGCAGGGGGGTACGGCGGCGGTGGCCCGCGGCGGAGGCGGCGGAGGCCGGGCCTGCGAGGGGCGGGCGCGGGGCGCCGCGGTGGTCCGGCGAGGCGGCGGGGAGCGGAGCTCCGGCGGAGGCGGGCGCCGGCGAGCTCGGGCCGGGAGGCGCGGAGCGGGCGGGTTGGACGGGGCGGCGGCGCGGACATGTCCAGCGGGGTCCGGACGTGTTCGGCTGCGGGAAGAGGACGAAGCTAGGGTTTCGGGGGGAAAATGATCCGGAATTTTGGGGGAGAGGGCATATTTATAGGTAGAGGGAGCTAGGAGAGTCCAAATGAGGAGCGGTTTTCGCCCACACGACCGTGATCGAACGACCGAGAGCATGGAGGGGAGTTAGATGGGTTTTGGGCCACTTTGGAAGGGGTGTTGGGCTGCAAAGAGAGAAGGACTTTACGGTTACCCGGTTAACCGTTGGAGTATCGAACGACCTCCAAATGGCACGAAACTTGACAGGCGGTCTACCGGTGGTATACCAAGGCCGCTTGGCAAGACTCGGTCCATTCCGAGAACGTTTAACACCCACTCACAACGAGAGACAAAAGGGGAACGCCGGAGGGCATAGGAGCGCCGGATTGCAAAACGGACAACGTGGAAAAGGCTCGGATGCATGAGACGAACACACATGCAAAATGAAATGCACATGATGACATGGCAAAATGCAACACGCAAGCAAATGACATGGCAACGACGGCGAATAACTGGCAGACACCTGGCGCATCGAATCCGGGGTGTTACAGTCGGTCCCACCGAAAATCCTAATGGTCACTAGATTTGCTAAATCGGTCCGACCGAGTTTCTCAATTCGGTCCCACCGAGATTGGTAAGTTGTGTGTAACGGTTAGATTTTGTGTGGAGGCTATATATACCCCTCCACCTCTTCTTCATTCGTGGAGAGAGCCATCAGAACGAACCTACACTTCCAACTTGTATTTTCTGAGAGAGAACCACCTACACTTGTGTTGAGACCAAGATATTTCATTCCTACCATATGAGTCTTGATCTCTAGCCTTCCCCAAGTTGCTTTCCACTCAAATCTTCTTTCCACCAAATCCAAATCTTGTGAGAGAGAGTTGAGTGTTGGGGAGACTATCATTTGAAGCACAAGAGCAAGGAGTTCATCATCAACACACCATTTCTTACTTCCTGGAGAGTGGTGTCTCCTAGATTGGCTAGGTGTCACTTGGGAGCCTCCGACAAGATTGTGTAGTTGAACCAAGGAGTTGTAAGGGCAAGGAGATCGCCTACTTCGTGAAGATCTACCGCTAGTGAGGCAAGTCCTTCGTGGGCGACGGCCATGGTGGGATAGACAAGGTTGCTTCATCATGGACCCTTCGTGGGTGGAGCCCTCCGTGGACTCACGCAACTGTTACCCTTCGTGGGTTGAAGTCTCCATCAACGTGGATGTACGATAGCACCACCTATCAGAACCACGACAAAAACATCCGTGTCTCCAATTGTGTTTGAATTCTCCAAACCATTCCCTTTACATTCTTGCAAGTTGCATGCTTTACTTTCCGCTACTCATATACTCTTTGCATGCTTGCTTGAATTGTGTTAAGATTGCTTGACTTGTGCTAAGTTAGCTAAAATCTGCCAAAGACTAAAATTGGGAAAAGGATAAGTTTTAAATTGGTCAAGTAGTCTAATCACCCCCCCTCTAGACATACTTTCGATCCTGCACCCTCGCGAGGGTCTTGTCTTTGAAGGTGCCGAAGATGGGCTGTATCAGGCCGTCAATGGGGCCATGCCGTGGGCCGCATGCAGGCAAGTCTATCTACCCTGGTTCCCAGAATGCCGACAGGGAGGGTAGGACAAAAGATGTCGTGCAAGTTCTTATTATAAGCATGTATGACTATATACGAAATACATGCCTACATTACATTGATGAAATGGAGCTAGTTCTGTGTCGTCCTAGATTATGACTGTTACATGATGAATGTCATCCAACATAATTATCCATCACTGATCCAATGCTTACGACTTTCGCTTATTGATCTTTGTTAAGTTACATTCGCTGCTGCTGCTATTACAATCACTATAAAACGACTACTGTTATTGCTACCGTTGCTATTGCTACTGTTATCTCTGCTATAAAACTATCATATTACTGTGCTACTGATCACTCTGTTGTAGATATTTAGTTCTCTAGGTGTGATTGAATTGACAACTCAGTTATTAATACTTGCAAATATTCCTTGGCTCCCCCTGTGTCGAATCAATAAATTAGGGTTGAATACTCTACCCTCAAAAACTGTTGTGATCCCCTATACTTGTGCGCTATCACCGCCTGCAGCGCGCTTTGTCGTGGTGGGGGCCCCGAGGTGGCCCTGGTCTTTGGTGGCATGGAGGAGCGGCGAAGGGGCGGGTATCTTTTTGTGGAGTCTTGCCAAACGACAGATCTTGTTTAACACAGAAATATGTCCACCTAGGTCACCTAAGTTTTGTGCAGACCAGAGGATTCCTGGAGACATGCTTTGATGGATTGCTCAATGGCAAGAAGCGTTAGGAATTTATTTGTGGAGGGGCTGGTAGAACAAATATGCTAAAACCAGGCTACGAATATAAAGAGCTTGGTTTTTTTTACTATGCATGAAACATTGTCCCACAACGATTTTATTCACATGGTGGTTACTCTACGGGCAGTCCGGGGAGCAAGGAGGAAAGCCATCTATGAGGACATTTTTTAGAGCCCCCTCTGGACACATTATTATAGTAGCTTTCCAAGCAGATCTTCAGATTCTCGACACTTCGAGGGTGATCATCACACGCATGCCATCCTCAAGACCGGCACAATGGCTCTCTCCGCCTGATGCATATGTAGCGGGAAGTTAGGATTTTGGTGTTGTTGCAGCGGTGAGCCGAGACCATGATGGTGTCTACTTTGGGAGCTTCGGTGATTATTTTTGTGGGCATTAAGCATCCTGGAACACTAGAAGCGTTGGCCATTCGAGAGGCGCTAGCTCTCGCCGAAGACCCAAATTTACAAAAGATTCATATTGCATCCGAGTGCAAGATGGTTATTGATGATATCAAGCAACAAAGCTCAGCCAATTATGTAGCTATTATACATGAAGTCATAGAGCACTCTAGGGGTTTTACCGTGTGTAATTTTGTTCACGAGTTTAGGAGCTTGAATGTCGATGCTCACAACCTAACGACACATGCTTTACATTTATTCTAATGTAACTATGCAATTCTAAAGTTTGTCATCCAAACATGATTTGGTATTAAAACCTCACTAGCATTTCAAGGGCCAACTCAGTGAACAACCAAACAGACGAATTCATATTCATTTCATTTCAGTTTCCTCGCCGAATTGGATTTCACTCCAATCCAATACAGAGGTCTTCAATACATGCATCCAAACGAAGCATTAGGGGTTGTCCATCCAAATAGCCGCCGGTGATATTGCTGCTGCTACAGGGGAATTCACTCGCCTTCCATTTCTACCCGGGCAGTGATACGTGTTGGTGCGCCGGCCGAAATTTCGGCCGGTCGCAGCGCGCCCGTACCATACATTTAAGTTAGAGCGGCATGATCTACATGTATAGCCTTCCCAATTGCTAACTGCTTTGTTTGAGTTGTCAAAGAAAAAGAAACTGCTCCGTTAGAGAAACAAAGGAAAAGCTATGGTGCCCCATCACGTATAGCCAGTAGGCCTTAAGGCAGCCAACACGTCGGGCGTCCTCGCCACTTGCCTCAACGTCGGTCGCCGCCCTCGTCGCCGATGCTCGCCCTCCTCGTACCCGTCCTCCTCGGTTCCAACAGTACATCGCCGCCCCACGTAGCAAAACCGTGCCACCCGACGTCTCTATGTTGCAGCACCTAGCCGCCACCGCCACCATCGTAGCACGTCCATCGAAGCACCACCGTACCGCCGGCTGCAGCTCTCAGCGTCATTGCTCGTACCTCGGTTTGAAGCTTTTTTTCACGCCCGTTGAAGCTTTTATCCACCCCGCCTTTGAAGCTTTTCCCCGCACCGGTTGATGTTTTTATCCATGCCCATTGAAGCTTTTTTTTCGTCGACAGTCGCTGCACTGGGTTGCACGAATGACGACCACCAGTCAATGCCATGTAGCAAAAAACCTCGTTGGTCGTAGCCAAAAAAAACAACGATTGCAGCAAAAAAAGTCATCGCTGCCGTCGACCAACACCGCCGTGTATGCATGTAGCAAAAAAAGTCACTGGTGGCAGCAAAAATAGGCTACGGTTGTAGCAAAAACGTCGTTGTTCTAGCAGAATGAACTCAGATGGTAGCATTTCTGGGTGCTGGTTCCAACAAACCTCCCCGTCGGTTCCAGCAAACTTGGTCGCCGGTTGCAACATCTCGTTAGCTCTGTCGCAGCTCCAGGTTGTGGCTTGCTCCATCGTAGGACGCGGCCGCTGCTTTGCGGCGGCGCACCGGTGTCTTCAGATTGAAGCTTTTGTTGTCGTTGGTTGTAGCTTTTGGGTCGCCGGTTGCACCATCGGTGGAGGAGCATGTTGTGGGTTTCATTGGGGGAAGAAGATGCTTGCAACGGTGCGGTAGGAGATGCTAATGAAAGCAGCAGGGGGTCGCGCCGTTGATGCCGGCGAGCTCGTACTGCGGGAGACAGGATGGGATCAAACGGAGACGGAAGGAAGAAGAAGCAAAGAAAAAGGAAGAAAAAAAGTGAAAAAGAGAAGGAAAACGTTTGGGCCCACTGAGCACGTGCGTGCCAGCGTATCACGCGCGTCAGAAAAGGAAGCGACTGAGCGAGCGCTTCAGCCGGTGCTCCGGCCCCAAACATTTACTACTCTACCTTTCTACCCTCTTCGTCGCACGCGTCGTCTTCCCCGGCGTCCACTCCACTCCCTCCTTTCCCGCCCACGCCATCTTCCTCCTCTCTTCCCCCGTTTCCAGCCCCGGTCTGGCTAAAACCCTACCTACCACCAACCCAGTCGCCATGGCGCCGCAGCTGCCTATCATACCCCCTGCCGCCTTGGACGGCGACGGCCTCCCTTCCTGGAAACCCAACCCATTCTCCGCCGACCCTACCTTCGACATGGGCTTCCTCAAGGCAGCCTTCGACGGCGACCTCCGCCTCGTCAAGAGTAGGCACCTCCATACGCCGGCGATTCTTTTTCTCCATTTTCCGGTTCTTGTCTGTTTCCGTGCTGATTTTGGCGCCGATCCGTTTTACGTTTCAGAGGCGGCGAAGGTGCTGGGAAGGGGGGCGGAAGGCCGTCGCCTCGCCGAGAAGCTGGGGGCAGTGAGGGACGGCATAGGCATAGGCTTACTGCACATGGCGGCCCTAGGAGGGAGCCTGCCCGTGTGCCGCTACCTGGTCGAGGACATCCGGCTGGATGTCGATGATGTAGGCCCGATGGGTGCGTCGCCTTCCTTCAAGCCCTCTCCTTTCCTTTCCTTTCCTTTCCTTTCCTTTCCTTTCCTTTCCGTAATAAGTACTAGGGAATAGCTTTCGTCGATTAGAGAGTAGCTCTCGTTCATCCGGGTAGGTGTTTCCTTGGATGGGCTGAATTTGTTTGTGCTAAGCTTCCCTGCTCTGTTGTCCCTGACAGGCGAAACACCTTTGACCTGTGCGATTAGCCGTCAGAATGCGTATTTGGTGTGTTACCTTCTCGACCATGGTGCTGATACAGAGAAGCTCAACAGCGAGGGGTATACGCCTCTCCATTTTGCCACCAATCAAGGTAGCATGGATCTCTATGCATACGTATCTACTGCACATACTCATCTTTCCTAACTCTTCTTCATCTCCATGTGTACTGCGTCTGTGTGAGGAGCCATATATCAGTGAGACATCCAGTAATTTTTTCTGATTGGGTATTCTTTATAGTTGAAGGGCGTAAGGTATACACTACATGTAAAAAGTCCTTCCTTTTCCCCCTATACACATCACATTATGCAGAACAGAGGCCTTTTATGTTTCAATGCTATTGTCAATTTAGTTTAGCCAAGTCTCAAAAGTTTAAACTTTCCCTTGCGTCCGAATTCTGTGCACTCCATCAATTCCAGCTATTGACTATGTATTTCGTGGCCTTGATTTATGCCTTCTAAATTACAACCAAGGAGTTACAACAAAGTATCTATAGTTGAATAGTGATATACAGTATCTTGCATTTTCTACTTTGTATCCAGGATACGTTGACATAGTAGAGCTCTTACTCTCAAAAGGAGCTAACACTGATGGACTAAGTCATGGTGGGACAGCACTGCATGTTGCTGCTAATAATGGGCATGATGATATTGTGAAGGTTTTGTTGGATCACCATGCAGATGTAAACACCACTCTCATATTTTCCTTTTTTACAAACTAGTTTCCCTAGAATGGTTAAGTCCACAGTAGTAGTTATTTCATTTGTTGCCCTATCCAGCAACTTTTTCCTATCTGTATTTATTTCATGTCACTGGCTTTTGTGTGTTACACCCGTATTTTTCAGTTTTCATTCCTTCTAATTTAATCTCACCTGCTCCAGTTTTCAAACATAGTCTCAAACTATAGTATCTTGTCTTGGTAACATGAGTGAAATTGCTGCTCTTTGTCCAATTCAGTTTCTCGAATATACACATCGACCTGTAGTCTCCTTTTCAGTGCTGAATTGTCTTGTTTTATTGCAATGGTCCCACCAGTGTCCAGGTGGAGTCCAGAGACTTGAGTGTAACATGCTCTCTGTTTCTCCAGCATACACATAATCCGACTATAGAATGTACGCAGTGCTTTTAGTTTCTACTGTTCTTGCTTGACATAGCCTGGCAAGTTGAAGTTTAACATGCTTGACTTTTAAGTTCGACCTTTGTCATTTGTCTGGCCATTGACTTTACTGAGCTGGAGACTCATTCTTTTGATCTTCCTTTCTTTTGTTTGAATTTTTGGGGAATGGTCAGAGGTACTTCTCCCAGACGGATTAATAGGATTAATATCACCTTTTCATAAATAACTTAGAATATTGTCTCCTCTGAGGATCATGTGCTTGGAGTAATCAAGCAGGAAATGCTGTTGGCTCACTTGCGTATCTCCTGGAGCACATTTGGGGAAAACGAGCCTGATCCAGAGTCTGATTAGCTGTAATTTTAAGTTTGTTTTGAGGGCCATTGGGAGCCATGATCCCTTTCTCTGTAACTCAACTATACTTGCTTCTCTTCTGAAATGCATCGGCAATACAACTTCCATTTTCCTCAAAAAATAGATGACATGAGAGGCTAATTCATTTAATTTGCGATGTTTGTACATGCTAATTATGTTATTTCTTATTTGTGTCAAAAGCTTCTACTCACAATGACAAAGGCAATTACCCGTATATATATATATATATATATATATATATATATATATATATAGATTCAGCTGTAGTTCTTCAGCCCTTATTTAAATTTTATGCTGACTGTAGTTATATGGAATTTCTAATTTCTGCATCTCCCAACAGCATAAGATAGCTTTGAGTGGTACTGATTCTACAGCTCTTGTTATTGCTACTGCCACGTGCTCACTAAAATGTGTGAAGCTCCTGCTTGAGGTATGTCATCTTCTCACATCAACTTACAGGTTACTGTGCTAATGTGAAAAGAAAGGGTTATATTACTTAGTTTCTGTAATTTTCCTAAAATGGTTATGACAATGATGAATTGCAATTTGTATGTTTGTTCTTGTGAAGTATATAACCTGTCATCTTTTGTTAGGCTGGTGCTGATGTGGATGGTATTGGTAAAGATACACCCTTAATAATTGCTGCCCTTGCTGGCTCGACTGACATCCTTAAGTGCTTAGTTCTGGCTGGTGCAGATGCTAATGTTACTGACAGTGTAAGCTCTTTTTTTTTACCTTACTGCTACATGGATGCTCTCGTCCAAACTTAGCAGGACATATTCTAATACACGGTTCGTTTAGCAGGTCATTGCTAAACATATTACTGGTTTTCCATCTTCAGTTTGTAAACTTTAAAACAAATGTCTTGATGAATTCTATTTTGTGCATTTTTGGTCCATTTAGATTTATCCTAACAGCGAAGCTACATTTTAAATTCAAGATCCTATTCTGTCTGATTATTTGGAGAAGCATGTAATGGCTGTAGGCTATCTACTAAGTAGGAGGAACTTACCTTGGAGTTCCAACTTTGACCAATTTCGAACTTACAAAGAACATTGGATTGTTGGATGAAATATATAAGTTACCGTCATCAGTTTTGAGAAAAAAAATGAAGCTGCGATTGCAAAATCAGCAGGAGTTACTTCTTATCTTATTCATCCTGGAAATTGTTGGGAACTTGGGATAGTATTATGATGTAACAATTCGGTATTAGTATAAATGTTGTTCTTGACAGATCATGCTAACTAAGCGCCAGATTTATCCTAATCTCTAGAATGTATTTAAGTTTATACCATGTCTGCTCAATGGTTGTCTACATACCTTGCATGCTCTCGGCTGCTTCGTCATTTTATTTTGTCAAATATCAAGTGAAGTTAATCTTGCTTGTTGTCTTGGCAGTATGGGCACACTCCTATAGAAATTGCTGCACGTTCTGGTATGCGTGAACATGTCGAAATTCTATTTCCCGTCACTTCTCGTATTCCTAAAGTACGTGACTGGAGTGTTGATGGAATCATTGGTAATGTAAAATCAGTGCCCTCATCAAAGGTATAATTATAAAACATCACTACCATATTTATATTAATGGTTCGAGTGTGCATGCTTGATTGCTGGCTGTGAGATTTCCCGATTTTGGGGTTTCTTCAATTCATTGTCTTAACTTGAAAAACAGCTTGAAACCGTGCACTTGACTGTCCCTTCTGTATGTAATGAATTATGATTAGTGGCTGAGAATTAGATTGATCGTGAATTTCAAGTATGCCAGTTGTCTTGCTGCAATGGGTTAGCTATGAGCCGGTAAGCAAAAATGTGTCACATGTATTGCATGCCAACTCATTTCGGAGCAATAAGATTTAGTTGAAAGGATCCTAAATGTATTTAACTTACCTGTTCTGTTAAACTGGTCAACTCGATATTCCTTATCACATGACTTTTTGATGGCACATCACACTTTAATCTTTTACGTGTTAATTCTGTGGCATGCAACATGGATTGTGGTTTATTGTCACACCTATGTGTTTCGAACTCTTGTGAAGTTTAAATTTTTGTAAGTATGAACCTAGCCAGGATTAACCCCAGTGTTGATTTTGGCCCAATTTGGGTCGAGATGTGCATTTAAGATTCTAAATTAAAATAAAGTACAGGGAATTGGGCAAGTGAAAATATTAGTTTTTAATGATGAGATTGTGGTCTTGTGGGATTTCTGTAGCGGTAGCCTTAGCATATCCCGACTTGCTTTGGAGTAAAGGCTTCATTGTTTTTGTTATGGATTCTGTAGTGGATGGAAGATGCAGTAATCAGTAATGTTGTTTAATACCTCACTCCAAAGACCACAATCAGTGATCTGTATATCTGAAACAAAAGAGACAACCGAGTTCTATCAGTGATATTGATAGTTAGGCCAGTAGAAACATGTGGAAATGAAATGAATCAAACAATTCTTCAACTGCTGACACTGACTTTTAATATTATTTTATCTGGGAGACAGGAGGTTCAACATTTGAGTAAAAATATTCATGGCCATTTCGCAAGAGATAGAACTATTGAGTATATTCAGGAGATTATTATTTTTTCCACTGAGCATGTGGGAAGGGATTACATATGATACTGCATTCGAGTAAAAATATTCATGGCCATTTCACAAGTGATAGAACTATTGAGTATATTCAGGAGATTTTTTTTTTCTACTGAGCATGTGGGAAGGGATTACATGTGATACTGAATCTTTATTCATTTGACTGTTCTCAATGTTTCAGAAAACTATGCTTGCTAGTGCAAAATCTAAAGCACATGAGGCATTCAAGAATGGGAATTATCTTATTGCAGCAAGAATTTATGGAGAGGTACATTCTTGCATCTTGCTTGTTCTAGTTTATGGACTCATTGAATGCTTAGGACAAGTTGAAAGACTATAGTGCATTTTAGTTTTGTTTTTCTGTTCCTTCCGTGGAATGGCATGTGTGATGGAAATTATGCTCTCTGCGGGCTTTGCAGATGTGCTAATGCTGTGAACTAGTTAGAGATTGCTCCTCTAAGCCCTTCCTGTCACGTTGTTATTTTTGTAATCTCTTAGGATGCATTTTTTTATTGATGACGCAGTTGGATCAGTGGTAGAACAGATCATACATTGCATGTAATTCAATTCATCATTGTGGACATAGGCCACACAGCAGCACATACGTGTAGGGGAAATAGAATTTGACACTGGACACATGAGACCAATACTAGCGGCTGGGCATGAAGGAAGAAGTTGACACCACAATGAAGTCCAGGAACAATAATAGAATTGTTTCGGAGTTGGTTTATGTTAAGATATATACCTATCAACCAACTATCCCAAAAGACCGATCTGATAGGGAGATGAGATATATAATATACCTAACGTATGCATGGCATGGGTGAGCAGATATCCTGTCACATGCTTATGGAAGCTAATCATGTCACTGATGACTTGTATTTACTGCATGCGTATATATTATTAAAATTCAAATTGTTTTAGTGATTCATCCAGCACGGCAGATTTCTTGCTGGCAAATCTTAAACATTGTGCAGAATTGTGCTGATGCTTGTTGTGTGCTGTTGTAGGCAATGGAGCTCGACCCTTTTAATGCGACCTTGCGCTCAAATAGTAGCCTATGCTGGATTCGCTTCGGTAATGGGACGCAGGCCCTGAAGGATGCTCAAGCTTGCAGGATGATGCGACCTGGCTGGGCCAAGGGCTGCCACCGTGAAGGAACTGCTCTGATGCTACTGAAGGTGAGATGCGATGTTTTTTTAGATGAGTCGTGTGTCTTGTTTGTGTGGGAAAACCGTTTTGAGCAAGTAGACAAGTTGTGTTATTTTCTGTGGCAACAGAATCGTATTTGATGCTGTATGTACAATTCAAACTCCTTGTCTTCAGGACTATGAAAAGGCATGTGGTGCATTTCTTGATGGTCTTAAGTTGGAGCCTGGGAACGCCGAGATGGAAGACGGTTTACGGTATCCTCTTTCTTCCTGTTGGGCTACATTTTATACTTACTGTGATAACCATGGATGGTGAATGATGTTTCTTCCTTGTCGCGGTGATCTTTCAGTTAGAACAGCCTGCCCTGTAGACACCATACTTACTTAGAGTTGGAACTGAACTGAAATATGCAGGGAGGCCTTGGAGTCCATGAAGATATGTGGCAAAAGGAAAAAAGGTTAGCTAGCCTAGCTGGACGCCTGGACCAGCACCGGCGATTACTGCAAGTAGAAGTAGATACCAGATATATACTCTTGCCAGAAACTTGTGAGCATGCACTTGATTTGGTCCACTCACTGAAGAAACGAAGGTGCCCTGTTTGGCTGAATTTGACATGTAGCCGGTTAGGTTAATTGTTAGATGTCCTCTTGCTAATCACCATGAGCTAGCTGCCAGAAACGACCGGCCGGGACGCCAAACTGTTTTAAGGGCGTGAGAGGGCTGAGAAGTGCTTCAGTTTTACTGAACTAAATCTAAATGTTGTTAGCTTTTCCGATTGTTCTTGCTGACCATCTATCGTCTGAGCCCCTCGCCGGATCGCCTTTTGAGGGCGATCTGCAAATGAAGTTTCCGTTTTTGTACTGTGTTTGCCTCTCTTTACTTACTCCCTTCGTCTGAAAAAAACTTACCCCCATTTGATGCTAGATACATTCATTTGAGGGATAAGATTGGGAAGGCTTTTTCGAACAAGGGAGTACATGGATGGAAGATTACCGGACATGTGAACGCATTTGGTATGGATACCACTAGTACCAGTGTAATCCGCGAGTTGTAGTCTCGAGTTACACTGTTTTATTGTGAACCGTACTGTTCACCCTTTCGTCTCATCAACAAGGGTTTATGGATGTCTTCGCAAAAAAAAAAAGAGAATGAAAAGAAAATCATGGGTGCGGTCTGTTGCCGGCCTCCCACCAAGAGAAGATTAATCGTTCTTCCCGTCAAAAAAAGAAGAGAAGATTAATCCTTACAAGTTGATTAGGGCATGTATAATGGTTGATAAGGTAGTCTTATCTTAAGTCTTGCATGTAATTTAGATATGACAAAAAAAAAAGTCTACAATGGATCATCTCTTTGTCTTATCTTTAATAACTAGTCATTCCTAAAAATGTGGTGAGACATATTGTGCTAAGAGATCATCTCTTGTCTTCTCTTAAATAAGAAAAGACAAGCCTTTTTTTATGAGGTCTCTCTCCTTCACCTCATCATTTATCCTACGTGGTACTCCTAAAATAACACCATTGTACATGTCCTTATTGCCGTTGTCCAAGTCGGCAAAAACAATACTAGTAATCAAATCGCTCGAAAATCGCAGTATCATACTAGTGCAGTACGTTACAGTTTCATTAATCTGACCAAACAAACTACCAGTAGTATCAATCAAAAACACATTTCATGTGAATCATACGCACCAACTCTACTGCGATCGTACGTGCGGAGGAGGATCTTGTTGGCGCCAATATTAATCAATGGTTATGGTGTCCGGCGGCGGCGCGGACGTGTCGGAGCCGGAGGTGGTGACACTGCGGTTTGCCGCAGGTGGTGGCGCATAGCATCAACACATTGGTCTCCCTCGTCAGCGTCTGGAACTACGCCGGGCGGGTCACGGCCGGGTTCGCGTCCGAGGCCCTGCTGGCGCGGCACGGCATCCTGCAGCTAAATCTGAGAATGGTTTCATACTTAAACTATACTTGAACCATACCCGTATACGTATTCTCAAAACCATACTTGAACAATAACCGTTTAATATCATTTTCAGCCCAACCAAAACTAAAACCAGTATTTTTTCCACCCAAACCAATTTAAACCCAATACATAACTATGGGTTTGACTCAATGTACATCTGATTACACAAATTGACTTGTTAAGAAGTAAATGAGATAGAACAGACATAAGTGCATCTACAACAGTTTGGGAACAAAGTTATCTTTGAGATACAGTCGGCAGACAGTAAGAGGCAAAAGACAATGTCCACCACTGAAAAGCTCACTAATAAGTGTATTAAACCTAATTCCTTAGCCAAAGCACAAGCAGACATGTCCGATTTTCATGTGGTGTTTCCCCAAAACACGGAATTACAAAGTGCATCGCAGCGTGCACACGGATTAAAACTACTCATTGTTGGTGCGTCGTTTGTTATTGCACATAACCAATGCCCAGAACTGGTTTGAACCCGTAGTTTATAGCCGCTAATAACCAAACTATTTAAACCCATAACCAACTATACCCAAACTAGTTTCTCCACATACCCAAACCAAAACCAAACTAAAAAAGACTCGGCCCAATAAAACCTGAACTAATCAAACCCAAAGTAAAAAACCAAACCATTTCACCCGGTTTTTGAATAACCATTCCCAGGTTTACCCGCAGCCGCTCGCGCTCACGCTGGTGCTCCTCCTCTCCTGCGCCGGCCACCTACTCATCGCCCTCGCCGTGCCGCGGTCGCTCTACGCCTTCTCCATCATCGTGGGCTTCTGCTTCGGCGCGCAGTGGCCGCTCATCTACGCCATCATCTCCGAGGTGTTCGGGCTGAGGTACTACGGCACGCTCTACAACCTGGGCGCCGCGGCCAGCCCCGTGGGCGCCTACGTGCTCAACGTGTGCGTCGCCGGGCGGCTCTACGACGCGGAGGCGGCGAGGAAGCGCGGGAACGGCCAGAGCAGGACGTGCATGGGCGTGCGCTGCTTCAGGGAGTCGTTCCTCATCGTCACGGCCGTCACCGTGGGCGGCGCGCTCGTGTTGCTGGTGCTGGTGTGAAGGACGTGGAGCTTCTACTAGGGAGACATCTATGGGCATGTACAATGGTTGATAAGATAGTCTTATCTTAAGTTTTGCATGTAAATTAGAAATGACAAGAAAACATGTCTACAATGGGTCATCTCTTAGCCTTATCTTCAATAATTAGTTGTTCCTAAAAATATGGTGAGACAAACTGTGCTAAGAGATCATCTCTTGTCTTCTCTTAAATAAGATAAGACAAGCCTTCTCTTATGATTTCTCTCTCCTCCACCTCATCATTTATCCTACGTGGCACTCTTAAGATAGAACCATTGTACATGCCCTATGCCAAGTTCAGGGATGCCGTGGCTGTCCAGGAGTCATCCGACGGTGCTTACGCGGTTGAGCAGCGGCCGCACGAGTCGGGTCAACACCGGTAAACAGGAAGCATAAAACCTGTACTGCTAAACTCACGGACGGTTTTACGGGACTAGGTCTCTATCCACCGAGACTTAAGCAAATCTAAGTCAAAATGGTACGGCAGGTAAAGAAAAACGGAAATGCTAACGCCCACACGTGTGGGCGTTCACCATCTCGACCACATGCAAGCATCACCGTTGGCAACTTTGTGCATGAATCTTGGCATAATTCGGTCGGTTTTCTGCGCCACGTAGGACGAGGCGCGTGTACGGTGTGCGAGACAGTTCGCCCGCACGTTGGTTGCCCTCCCGCGGTCAGCGGTTGCCACCCGGGGCGTGCGGTGGAACTGCTATGCGCCCGCACGCCACGCTCCGACCGCGATTGACGTCAAACACGTCGCACACCTCTGTCCCCTCTCCCCTCACGGTTCCATTTTACTCACACCGCACTGCATTTACTGGCAGAACCCACTCGCACTTCAGACCATTGGAGGAGAAGGCGAGGGGAGAAGGCGACGGCGGAGGCGGAAGAATCGACGGTGTTCGGGCCGTCGGTGGTGCTCGCCGGAACGGAGAGGCTTCGCCGGAGCTCCTGCGGATTGAAGGTAATGCTCGCTACAACTCTCGCACTCCCTTTCTGCATTCCCCCCTTCCCTCCTTGTTCGATTCCTCGATCGAGATTCGTAGAGATTCAGGTGATTCGGCGATGCGTCGGCGTTCCCGCCGGCGGCGAAGTCGCCTGCTAGCCATTTTTGGTGGCACTGGGCAGTTTCGTCGCCGCCGCCGCGGCGGCATCATCGGTGTGGTTATGCCTGTCCGGAGGCACGCACTAGTCTTACCTTTGGATTGGGCACGTATCTCCCGGTTTGTTTGATGCGCATTGGTTTGAATTTGTGTTTGCAGTCAGTTCGGGGAAGAACTTTGAGGTTGAATTTGAAGTCGTTGTAGTTACCATTGAACCCTAGATCTAGTTAGTTGGGTTTTGAAACTGTAGTATGAGGCGAACTTGGTAGGTTGATTAACTATCATGATTGTATGGCAACTACCTTCCTGAACAAATGTGATAGTTGCCACAAATGTGTTTCCCATGCGGCAACAAATTACTGAAATGACTGTGATAGTTGCCACAAATAAGCTTTCCCATGCGGCAACTATTTTTTTGAATGACTATGATAGTTGCCACACACATGCTCTTCCATGTGGCAACTAAATTTGCTGAATTACTGCGATAGTAGCCACAAACATGCTTTTTCATTGTGGCAAGTAATTTTTTCTGAATGATTTGTGATAGTTGCCACACTGTGATAGTTGCCACAATTGGTAGTCAATGCAGTTTCAGCAGCCAACTACACTGGACGGCAACTAATGTGCACATCATGTGTGCCTATTGCCACTTGGATAGTATATTCATGTGGCAAATAGAATGTGAACACACTGTATGTTGCCATTCTATAGATAGGACAGTGTGGCAAATTGGCTGCATAATGTGGCAACCAAATTTGCATATCAATTGTGTCAGATGCCATACATATGCTTTGCATGTGGCAAGTTTTTGGCTGACCACATCATGTTTATTGCCATTCTACTGTCAGTACAATGTGGCAAATTCATTGTACTGCAGGCGCAATTTTTTTTTTTGTTTTTGCCACAAAGACTTTGTGCTATCTGAACACACTGTGGCAATTTTTCAGGTTCTTGATTAGATGTGGTTTCATCGCTTTGTTGTAGTATGTGTTGCATTTCAGCACGACAATTTCACCCTAGCACATTTCTGCCGCTGTGGCAGTTATCACTGTGGCAATTTTTTTAGGTTCTTGATTAGATGCTTACCTATTGCATTTACATTTCCACCATGACAATTTGGTCTGTTCCTATCTCAGCAGAATGGCTCGTGGCGATCATCAAAATGATGATGATGATTTCATGGATCCACCACAGCGTAATCATGCAACTGCACGGAGAAAAGAGGGTGATGAGGTAAATTTCCACACATCCCCCTCCTCCTGTTTTATGTTACTAGTTGACACCTCTTGCTTGCAGTCGTCTGACACAAACTAAAATTTCATGACATTGCAAAACATGGCAACAACTGATCACTTTTTTTGCAAAACATGGCAACAATTGATCACTTTTTGCCTGTTTTTTGCAGAAGAAGAAACGTATTCACAACAGAGCCTCCCAAGAACGACTGACTGCGTTGACTGACAAATTCACCAATGATCAGAAGGGAGCTGCTGCTGAGATGGGTATGCAGGCTATGATGAACGTCCGGTGCACGAACCTTCAACCCTGTATGCGACTGGCTTGGTGAGATTTACGACCCCGCCTCCAGGGAGTGATCCCGGGACGTGGAAGACTACCGTTGAACGAGGATTCTGTGTTCTGCACTTTGGGTGTGCCTCGTGGACATATCAAAGTCCCGTACGAGGTCAATAATGAGATCGAGGAAGCGCTGTTCCCCCGTTTGTTTCCTGGGTTGGAATCCATGCCGAACACGTCTGCAGTGGCAGATTCGCTGCAGGCCATGACGATGCATGGAGATGTTTTCAAGATGAAGCTACTCATGTACCTCATCTCAGCTGTTTTCGCGCCGACCACTTCTCTTCGCCCAAGCAACAAATGCTTCCCCATCCTGGTGAATGATCCATCTTTACTACTTTATTTTCCTTCAATCTTTTGGCTCCGATGTCATGTGTAAAGCTAGTGACTGCCAGTGTTTTTTGATGTTTTTTCCATTTGATTTCTGATGTGGCAACCTTTTTGCCCTGAACTTTTGTGCGGTGCAGGCGGATCTGAAAAATGTGAAGAACATGTGGTGTAAGTTTATTGCCGACTTCCTGCACGATGCATTCTCTAGCAAGATGTTCCAAAAGGGTTGTCGACTGCATTTAATGGTATTCCTTTTACCAGTTCTTTTCTGTGAACACTGTTTTTTAACACACTTTTGTTCATGCATGGCAACCTGATCATAACAAGATGGCAACTGCCATAATGACAAGATGTCAACTGGCATAATGACAATATGGCAACTGTCATCATACTATGATGGCAACTGCCATCATAGTATGATGGCAACTGCCATCACAGCAACATGGCAACTGCTATCACACTATGATGGCAATTAGCACATGCAGATGGCAACTTTTTCTTTTCTTCTCTTCTTCATGCACATCAACTTGATTATCATGTTAACATATATTATCCTGTTTTTTTTTCACACAGTACCCATGATGGCAACTGATATTTCTTTCTTTTTAAAATTGTTTTGCATCAGCTCATGTACGTCGACTGTCTTGATCTGTCCACCGTGGATTTCACTGGAACTGGAGGCCCGCCGCCTGCGCAAAAGTTTGCTGTTTCTGCGTGGACTATCAACGCTGTCAAGGCCGTGCTTGTCGCAGACAAGGCTACTGACACCACATATGGAAAACTGCAGGTTAGTCCTGGTTTCTTTGTCCATATGGCATGCTTACAATTTGGCATGTGGCAACCGTCTGTGGTTCATAAGAGATGACTACCTTTGTTATCCATGGCTGTCTAAGTACTGTATCCATGTTTCACTACACATGGCAACTCTTTTTCATTCGTGCTGAGACTTACATTCTCTCTCTTACGTCCTAGCTTTTTTTTGTTCTTTCCAGCTGATGACCAAGCATGCTATAGACTACAACGTGTTTGGGGGGCCTCAAAACTTTGGAAAGTGGATGGACGTGCACTCAGCTCCGTCTTGCCCTGCCGAGGTAATCAAAAGATTTTCATCTATGGTTTGCCGTGGAGTATTTTTTGATGTCGTGCAAGTGATTGGAATACGGGTGGTTGTTGATGCTTCTTTGTTTCGTGCACAGGCTAGGGCACCTGTTAAGAATCTAATAGGGCAGTTTGCATCCGGAATGACCGGCTTGCTCGGGAAGTTGGTTGAGGGGTGGACATCCCTCAGTGGATCTGACAGTGACGCGGTTGCGAGGCAGTTCACTTCATTTGTCCCAGAACGTACACATCGGCCAACCAGTTGCCATGGCCGGTATGACTACAACAGTTCCCAAGAGCCTGCTAACACACAAGATGAACTAGGTGGAGATGCTGGTCTCAGCAAGGATGACGACGATGACATGGAGAATGTGCAACAGGACACCGATGATGATGAACATGCTGAAGTTTGCGCAAGTGGTAACAAGGGCAAGGATGCAACAGATGTCCCCCAACCGAAGAAAGTCAAAGAACATACGTCCGCGAGAGGCGAGGGGGTTTTGCCATCAAAGAGGGGGAGGACTCCAGATGGTGTTGGGCAGGGTTCTCCTGGCAAGAGGTCTAGGACCGATCCCGTAGCTGCCAGGAAGAGGTTCGACTTTTATTTTTAGTTTTTTGCTTTTGTCTATTTTTTTTGAATAGACTCATCCTTTTTTTGCACTTGTCTTTGTCAAGTGCGACAACGAGTTTGCTGTCTGACAATTGCCACCTTTTTTTCCTCCATCTCATACGTGCAGCGAGCCAACAGCTGGTGGACGAGCAGTTATGAAGAAACAGGCGCCAACGCCAACCCGTGCTTCTGCTCGGTTGAACAAAGGCGCCCCCATTGCCGGTGACACCCCTTCCACCAGGTCACCTCCTCGCACGACGATGACCAACACCGGGGATCCTGTCGTGTTGCCAGACCTGAGGAAGGCAGTCAAGAAGTAGGGTTTTTCCATGCGCTTTCATTGACATAGCGCTATATTTTTCTTGATTTTCCAATGCATCCGTTTAGCTTGTCACATTGTCTTCTGTCATCGCCCCCCACGTGGCAACTGCTGTTTATTCCAAATGATTTTTCCTTCCTTTTTAAGTGTATGGCAACTCCTATTGGTTTTTACATGGCAACTGGCATCTAGGCCAAATGGTAACTTTACTGTACCTAATGGCAACTGCCATCTTCACCGTTGGCTTGTGAGCTCATCCCACACGTAGGATTGAAATTGCATTCATGGCAGATCAGACATTTCTATCATTCTTCAAGTGGGCTAACATGGCAACTGCTGCTAGATTTTGTATGGCAACTACTAACTATGACACATGGCAACTCACGTTCCCCTTACATGGCAACTACCAGCTTTTCCACTTGTTTTTCATTTTTTTAAGTTTTCTACCATGACAACCATATTTTTGTTCATTTTAAATACCTTTTTCATGTGCTCTATTTTTTTTGCAGGATGAAGAAGACTACTACGCGTGGGGCCAAGCATATCAGTAAGGACCCGTTCGAACGCCTGCATTCAAAGTTGTCAACGGGGGGCAACTCAAATGTACCTGAGGCGCCAGGCGACAATACTGCTGTTGCACCGTCAACCGCTCCCACCAACTCTGATGCCAGTGGCCGACCATCTCCACCGGCTGTAGATGTGTAGGCTAGAACATCAGGCATCCGTACATTGGGGAGTGACGAGTCGGTATCTGCCAGGACAGCTGAAATATTGCCAACGCTTCTGGCAATGAAGGATGCTGCTGTGAGCCATGCCACCCCATCAGCAAGCGTTGAAGTGGACGCCCCCGAGACGAACCTAAGCAAGGAAGATTCCCGCTCATCTGACACTGATTCCAAGCGCGTGCATGTTGGCACTCCTGTGTCCACGACAGAAGCGGCTGAGGCGGCAGTTCACAATGATATGCCATCTATAGGTGAGAGTCCTGGCACAACAGCTCCAGCTCCTGTTGGTGCCGATACTGCTAAGGCGACTGTTTCGTGTGCTGGTCTTCCACCTAGGCGTCGTAGCCCCCGCAAGCAACCAACATACATACCCAACGCACCGGCTGTAGCTAGGAGCAGGAGAGACGAGTCTGGTTATGTTCCTGCATCCACACTGTTCCCGCCACCTGCCAGAAGCAATGTGATGGAGAAACCGGAAGACCGGAGCACAGCTGATGCAGGTTTCAAGCCGGACACGAGTGACGTAGGTGAACGCCCAGAGCAGACTACGCCTTTACCCATAGTGGAAATCCCCAGCTTAAATCTGCGCACTTCCAGGCTCCCAGTCAATGTGGGTGTCCCCTACAGCCCAAACAAGAAGATTGTCATGAAAGCTGCAGCTGATACCTCCGACAACACGCCCCGCCCTGCAAATAAGCCCGATCATTCTGTAGCGGCCGATTTAGATATGTTTTTCGATCTTTCACCCTTGGATTCTGCCCCGCAAGTCGTTCGTGGTCCGGCTAGTAGGCATGAGAGGCACCCAATGGCCTTCACCCCACCAAGCTTCAGCCTTGGCATCAGTCAAGATCACCGGTGGTGCAAGATCCTATGCCAGTTGCCTTTGCTTTCCCGGGAGGCATGCCCGCAATGATGGCGCAGCCAATGGTCGAGGGTAGGAAGGCTATCAAGTTCGCACAGCCGATAGTGCAAGGTATACTTATCATGTCTTTATGATTTTCTTGTATACATCTTTGTACTTTGACTTTTGTCTCAATCATATTTTTTGGGGGTTCTCACTTGTGATGGCAACTGACATGTGATGACATGGCAAACTGGATTTGATGCACCATGTCACCTACATTTTTTTGCTTCCATGCTGCATTTCACATTTTGGGCAACCACGTGGCAACTGAAGTTCATTCAGCATGTCAACTGTAGTTGCTGCCACATGGCAAATACAGTGCATCACACATGGCAACTGGATCTGCCGCACCATGTCACCCTGCATTTTTTGTTTCCATGCTGCATTTTTCCATACGGCAAGCACATGGCAAGTGGAGTTGTCACAACATGGCAACTGTAGTTGTTGTGACATGGCCAACTACAGTCCAACTAGATGGCAACTGCAGTGCAACTACATGGCAACTGCAGTTGCTACGACATGGCCACTGTAGTTGGACCACACATGGCAACTGCCCACTTTTTGTACCTACATCTCACATCATGCACCCTATCTTCTCACAATCCATCTGTTCTTGATTTCTAGGTATCCTAATCCATTTTTTTATCCTTGCAGCCACCCCTGAGGAGATTTCACCGTCACTTGATGAAGCTTACCGCAGGATCGAGGAGGCAGCATTGTAGAGGAGGTCCTCACGAGGGCAAGGGCAATCAAGTTCCAACGTGCCTGCAGCTACGGTATCTGAGGATACCATTAGGAGTGCCACCCCTGGTTCTCTGAGGCAGCAGAGGGTAGTTCACCCACCTCCCGCGGAAGACTACGAGCCCGATTTCAGAGCCACTAAGGAACAGACCCAGCTGTACGATATTGTCAAGCGGTTTGGAAATGCGAGGGCCAGCAGCAAGCACATGAAGGAGCTGAAAGCGTAAATGACCACACCCCATAATCTCTCATTTTGCTTTGCTCCTTTTTTACCATTCATTTTCTTCGTACTTTCTATACATGATCCGCTTACGTTTTAGTTCTTTCATTTTTTTACTTAGTAGGCATGATTCTTTCATGTTATATCATTTTCATACAGCTCATGTTTGGACAGAACCAATGTCATTCAATGCGAAGCGACATACGTCGACCTTGGTGATCTTGCCGAGTCCGTGAGGCCAAACGGTAAAATGTCGATGAATGTAGTTGCATGCGGGATCGACTACATCAACAATCACATCGATGTGTGTGCCGACAAGATAATCATGCATTACAGTGTGACCTGCAAAATATGGGATGGTGACTTCCACCACAAAATCCTGAGGAAGAATTTTGCTCAACACGGTGAATTCAAGCTCACACTGAAGAAATATGTGAGTACTCCTTCCCTGTTTGCGCTGTTTTTCGCATGGTATGTTTTTTTGCCATCATCTGCACTCTATTTTTGCGGCAGATGTTTTCATGTGGCAACAGCTGCCATGCACACTGACTTTTTGATTTTTCCATCCCATGCAAACTATGTGGCAACTTCACAGTAAAATACACGGCAAATTTTGTTCATACATGGACGGCAACTTTTCTTTCAACCACCCCCACCCATAACCAAACATTCTACGTGATTCTAATTTTTTGTCCCTCTGCTGTTCTTCATGTGAACTCCTCTTCTCATTTCATTCACTTTTAAATGCAGGTCATGTTCCCCATGTTCTAGGAGCTTGCACCACATGACCCACACGACATGTGTGGTCACCACTATGCGATATGTCTTGACCTGAAGAACCAACGTTTTGAGGTGCTTGATTCAATCCGTTCAGAAGATGATGCAGACCTTACTACACATGCTGAATTCTTCATCAACAACCTCAAAGAGACATGGAACCGTCACTATGAACACTCAAAGGTCCAGATCAGGCATTTCCCGACTGAGTACGTGGCGAGTGTGAAGCAAGGGAACACGTAATTTCTTACCCCCCTCCTTCATGTGCCATTTACATCAATCCAACCCCTCATTTGTTGTCACATCTGAATTGAAGTCTATCTTTGCTATGTCTGTCCTTTTTGCGTGTTCACCTGACTCTTTTTCTTGTGCAGGACGGACTGTGGCTTTCATGCGTTGGAATACTTTGCAAAGTGGGAAGGTAGACTTGTCCCTGCTGTCACAGCTGCAATGATTGTTGAGCTCCGGAAAATCTATACATGGAACTGGTTGACGAATGAAGATTTCAACAAGCGGTCCGGAGCACGCGAGTTCGTCGAGGAAGCTATCAAGAAAGTCATCAAGAAGTACAAGTGATCACGTGGCGTTACACACCAGACGCATACCTTACATTCTGTTGCCGAGGAATGTAAGGTACTATCTCTTTGTTTTTGTCGAAAACTATGTTTGTGTGCTATGTTAAGACTGCAACCCCGCGTAGCCTACTATGTAGTGGTGGTGTGTGAGCAACATTTGAATAGTCTCTGTAATATATGTGTGGACGTGAACCTTTTTAGGCGTTACAGCAGATATGTTTTTATGTTTATCGTTATTACTATGGTTTCATTGTTTCTAGCACCGGTTTGCTGTTTCGAATGCGTCTACGATGTTTTAAAAAAGGTGGCAAATGTAGTTCATCAGACATGGGTAGTGAAAGTCATTGTCGTTTTTCATTTTGGCTGTTTTGCTTCTTCTTTTTCATCACTAACTACACCGTCTAGCATGGGTAGGTTGCTCATGTAGCCACAACCTTTGCTGCGGTTTATGCACGTTACACTTTCTCCAACTTGTTTCCCATACATTGCACACAACACACTATGTGTTACTAAACCGCATCGATTTGTCATGGAAATATATGCCATGCAGAGTCATTACAAATACCATGGCATATTTTCAGTACAGCTAACATGGCAGATACAATACAAACAACATGGCAGATCTAGCATAATTAACATGGCAGATACAGTACAACTAACATGGCAGATCCAGTACAACTAACATGGCAGATCCAGTACAACTAGCATGGCATATTTAGTATATAATAGCATGGCATATTTAGTATAAAATAGCATGGCAGACTAACTACACATAACATGGCAGATTAACTACACATAACATGGTATATTAAGTACCCATAACATGGCAACTGCATTTATCCATTCAATGAATTTTCCTTCCACTTCTGATGCCCCTCAAGAGTCATTATCCCAATTATTTTTAAAACAAAAATTCTCATCATCTAGGGTACAAAACAAAATGTCCACAAGGACCATATCACATCGCCCCAATTTTTGCTTATGGATTGCCCGCCCCTTTCTTCGTTTTCTTGTGTTTTGCTTGAATCTCCAATCCCGACTTGTACCTTATCTCTCTTGGACGACCCTTTGTGATGGAACAGGGTGGGTTCCTGACCTGGGTCTGTGTGCTTGCTGTTCCAGATCCTATCTCCGAGTTTTCAGATGATGGCCCCGTGGATGAAGGCACACTTGATGTGCGGGGGAACCGGTGTAAGGCTTCCTCAGCTTTCCTCTTCTTGATCTCATCAAGCTCTCTTTTCAGTGCTTTCCTGTGTTTTTCTGCGACTCTCGCTGTCTCATCACTCTTGCATGCTTCATCAATTAGCTCAACATAGTTCTTTGTCAGCACAACGTGCCTCACGGCTTCCATGGTTGCCTCAGGTCTCTCATCATGCACAGCCAGAAATGTGTTTGTTGTGTGGGGCGCAAATGCGTCGTCAGCGTCCCAAGTCCATCGTTGCCTTATGAAATGGCGGGGCATCCGTGTCACAGAGTTCATCTCCATTACTTTTAGTATGTGACAGCACACAATGCCGCCCCGTTCGAACTTGCAGCATTGGCAGTAGTACTCGCCTTCGCCTATCGAGGCTTTGACGAAGTAGTTCCTTCCTTTGTCCAGGTCTTCAGGTTCTGAATCTGACATGCCCAAAATAGAACAAACCTTGAACGTATGTTCGTCCACCTGGAAAGCCATGAACATGCTGGCACACTTTATTTCTTCCTGGAATCTGCAATTTTCATGTTTTTCTGTTATTGTGCGCTCTTTTTTTTGTACCACCTTATGTTGTCATGGAAATAGAAATACATTTTGTTTGAACATGGCAAACATAGTACATTGAACATGGCAAATATAGTACACTGAACATGGCAATGGAGCACATTAGACATGGCAAATGCAGTACACCAGACATGGCAACTGTAGTACATTTTCAACTGGACATCGTCATTCCTACACCAAAATTCCCCAATGGAAGCACATTGCATAAAGCATGGCAACTGCATTTTTATTAAACTTGGCATCTACAGTTGATTAAACATGGCAATTGCATTTCAACAAACATGGCGGTTGCATTTTAGTAAACCTGGCAACTGCATTTCAGCATAAGTGTCGACAATATAACATTTTTCAGTTGACATTGGCATTTGCATACCAACGTGCCCCAAGGGAAGCATAGTGCATTAAACATGGCAACTGCACTTCATTGAACATTGAAAATGCATCCGAGCAAGCATGGCAAACAGAATTTTCATTGAACATGGCAACTGTAGCTGATTACGCATGGAAAACAGTATTTTATTAAACATGGCAACTGCATATCATGGCAACTGCATTGCATTCTATAAGGCACCTACTGCCTTAGTGCTTTTTGTGCAAATAAGATGGTAACGCAACTGACTTACTTGTTAAAGATCTTGTTTGTGTATATCTTGCTCATTTTAGTAAACTGTAGTAATGAGTTGCCAGGGCTCACGTACCGCTTCAAAACAGCATTGAACCCCTCGCTGCGCTGCGTAGTCTGCAGAAAGGGGAAGAAGCACTGCATGAAGTAGGCCGACACCCAGTACATTCGCTTATCCCACAGGCTAGCAAGCGTCTCGTTGTCTTGGACTTGATATGTTTCTATCATGGCCATCCAGCTCCTTTCAAACTCCTCCACCGTCAAGCTGTGGTCCATGCACAACTCGAATGCCTTGTGGAGCTCTGGACGGTCAACAAAGAACGGTCCTAGCGTCTCCTCAGCCTTCTTTATAATGTGCCACCTGCAGTGCCTGTGCACTACCAACAGAAAGACTCCCTCTATGCCTGCACGCATGCTGAAATCCTGGTATGTTATTATGTTCATCAGAGCAAGTCCATCCATGCACTCCAAGAAGGTCTTGAACAGCCAAACGTACCCATCTATGTCTTTGTTCCGAACGAGCCCACAGCCGAACTGCAATGACTGATTGTGGTTATTTATTCCTATGAATGGAGCGCATGGCATCTTGTACATATTGGTGAGGTACGTTGCGTCGAATGAAATGCAATCTCGGAAATGTTTGTAGGCTCTCCTTGCAGCACCATCCACCCAATACATGTTCCTGACACAGTCCTCATCGTCCAACCTTATCCTGTAGAAGAAATCTGGATCTTCCTTTGCTTTCTCATCGAAGTAGGCCATTGTGGCCTCTATGTCAGCCAACTTGCTCTGTCTACGGTATTTGGCCTGTAGGTTTGTGACGTCAGCTGGTATGTACGACATGCTACTCAGAGTCCCCTTTTTGCTGTGGATGAGCGATAGTATCTGGACCATTCTTGATGGACCGATGTTACAATCATGTAGAAGCTTTACGAATTGCCTTTCGACGGGGTTGAACCCTCTGTGAGCGGTCAGAAATTTTATCAGGTCAAACTTCTTTATGAGTTTGTGGTTGTGCTCGTTAAAATATTCAGTGACCACCCACTGTGTACCATCTACGTTTAGCTTACACCGGACAGGGCATTCAGTCTTGAGAATGATACCTCTCTCTCGTTCTGGAACGACAGGCGCAACACCTTTCCCCTTCTTGTTCCTCGGTGCCTTGTGGCACCTCATCTCACCTCTACTGTACTCGTTAGTTTTCTTAATTTTCCTATGGTATTCGGTGTTGACCGCAAATCCATGGAACTTTGCATATGTCTGGTAGAATTCCTTTGCTTCTTCGAATGATTCAAATCTCTGCCCAACGTACGGTGGCTGAGGTACCACGATCTCTGATTGCCCACCATCTTCATCCCGCTGTGCGTCGTCGTCAGTTTCATCATTCACTTCAATATCGGCGGCAGTTCCATCTACTTGAGTGTTGCCAGTGCTTGTGTTCAAAGGGGTGCTTGTCGGCATTGCTGGAATGATTGCCATTTCCGACTCCGACTTGAAATTGTTTGCGGCATGATTGTCTCTTGGCTGGTGGAATGCGTCTTCCGTGCGCTCAGAGCTCCCCGCAGTAGATGTCCCCGCGCCGCTGTTCATTGTAGTTGTAGGCCCTGTAATAGAAAAAACAGGTATGAGAGTAAGATTTTTGTTTGAATAACATGTTTATCGCAACGGATCATGTCAAATTCGAGTGATTTGGCATGACATCATTTCAAATAGCAAGCTGTGAGTCTGTGCGTGGACATGTATGGCAACTGTAGCTGTCCAGTCATGGCAGCTACGGTTCAACAAACATGGCAACTATTGTTTGCCAATGCACGACAACAAGCTCCTTTATTTTTAGTACGAAAACTTGGGTTCTATATGCATGGCAGCTGCAGTCTTGCATACATGGCAAACACTGCAACCAACAAATGGCAACCACTGTGTTCTAGCAACAAAACTACTGCATTATAAGATTGATCTCACTAGGCGAAATGCATCCAACCATTAGTGATGCACACATGCTTTTAGCAGTTGGCAATTTTTCAAAGACAATACATGACTCATTTACACGCAACCACTTGTCAGCGTTTTATGCTTGGTTTTTGTCCACCATCACTGCTTCAATTCTTTTTTCTCTGCACGTGCGGTTTTTTTTGCCAGAAAACAAATGTAGTGTTGTTTTGTGGTTCAGTTTTTTTCCTTACCTTGTTGTGCTGCATGTGACCATCTTGTGTGGTCTGTGACACCAAAATGACGTGCTCCACCTGCAATTTGTGAAGGTTGCCACGAGATGTTTGCCGGGTTACCACCACCGTAATAACCTGTAAGCATAGTAGTGGTTGGTCAATTCATGGCAAATGCAGTTTTGTGCTAGCACGGCAACTGCAGTTGCCCCTGACGTGGCAACTACAGTTTTCCTGACATGGCAACTGTAGTTGTACCGGTATGGCAACTGCAGTTGTTCCTTCGTGGCAACTACAGTTGTCATGGCATGGCAACTGTAGTTGCACTTGCATGGCAACTGCAATTTTTCCTCCATGGCAACTGCAGCTGTCCAGGGATGGCAACAACAGTTGTCCAGGGATGACAACTGCAATTTTTTACACATGGCAATTGTAGATGTCCAGTCATGGCAATTGCAGTTGTCAACTATGCTCCTTCTGCTAAGTGCGCATCCGCAACTTCACTTTTTTATGTACTCACCTGTGTATGACGTCGATGGCAGGTACATGGGTGCTGCCTGATGCCACGTGCTGCATGAAGGCTCTGCATTTTCACCCGTGATAACTCGTGAGTCCTTTTGCCAATTTTTTTGCATGTTCATTTTTCATGTCCACACCAGTATGTGCTCTTTTTTCGTTTGCGTTACCTTGATTAGCCATATTAGCTAGTTGAAGTTGGCTGCCCATACATTTGTCAGTGTTAGCGCCTTGCGACTGAACTTGCCATGGGCCCCCCTAAGAGTGTTTTGGTCATAAGAACCTGCAAAAAAATGACAGTGTACGACATAAGTAGAATGTCATCTTCATCGTTGCGAAGATGGCAACTGTTCTCTTCTTTTGTTATCACGCATCATACCAACGCCTGCATATGTTCTAGTAGTGGAAGCAACGGCCCTGCAGAGATGAGTTGACTGTACTCTGATGCATCCCAAGGGGTTGTTTCTGGCCTTTGAGAACCCCAAGTATCAGCGCCATCTTCGTGATTCATTCTTTCCGTGTCTTGCTTCTTTCCAATGTGTTCTCAATCGCTGCACGAACAAGAACGCATCAACAATCCACAAGAATTGTATTCTTCCGCTGCTTGCACATAGAAGATAGGGATGGAAAACAACAGGTCAAATAGGTGGCAGTTACTGACAACGAAAGGTGGCAACTGTCGTTATACACAAGTGGCAATTAATTTTTCCCACCCCCTTCATTCCAAACTTGTCCTTCCTCTCCTTTTTTTAGGGATTCCTACTCATCCATTTTCATACCCAACTACTTGCTTCAATCAAACTAGGAACTTAAGTTAATCACAAACGTATTACATGGCAGATCTAGTGTATTCTGCCTGGCAATTGCGAATATACACTTAACCATGCAGTGTTCTACCCCTATAACATGGACCCAGTACAAGATCGTGAGATTTTCCGCCTTAAGGATGAGAAGGATGAGATCAGGAGATTTCACCTGGTTTTAGTTGATCGTCTCTGGAGGGCTGGGTTGGAGTGGGGTGGTGGGGGTGGGGAGGGTTGGGGTGTGGTTTGCGGTGGGAGTGCCCTATGGATCTGCCTTGGTTGCCATGGCAACCATAGATGGCCGGCGACGGAGGTCGGGGTTCGAGAGGTGGGGGACGATGGTGGCAGACGAGAGAGGGGATGGATCGGAGGCCGAGAACGGCTGGGTCGTGCGGGCAGCGGGTCGGCTGGCCCGGACGGGGCAGTGCGGGCGGGGTTGCCACACACCAGACGTGCGGGCTGTGCAATTGCGCGCCCGGACGCGGTCGTGTGGGTGGGTTCTTGTTCACGCCACACGTGTGGCAGTTATCGCGACCCAAGAAAAAAGCTAAAATAAAAAATTTGCATGGATCTTCACATAAGCCGATGAATATAACATCGGCTAAGGCTTGTTAAAGTTTCATTCGAGTGAGATTTAACAAATCTTTGTTCCCCTGCTGTCCGCCCAGCGCCCCATGGCTCTGACCGCCCTGGCATCGTCCACCCGCAGTCAGCATCGTCGCCCTAGCCTAGGCGATCCGAAGGGAAGTGACTCGTCCACAGCGGTCTCATGGGGGAGGAAGGAGGCACCGATCGTTGCTGTCCTGTCGCGCCGAGGAATCGGGAATGATGCTCTATGTTTGATCTTCGTGTTTTTTGCTTTATGTTTGATGTTCGTGTTTAGGTGCATGTTTAATCTTTATGTTATGTTTATTTCAGATCATTTGAACCATTTGTTATGTCTACTTTGAATCAATCACTGTATTTTTTATGTTTCAATTTCAATTTGCATTTGAATATAATTTCACAAATTGTGGTTTTGAAATGATCTCTATTATGTGTGTTGCTCTGGCCATGGTGGCGAGTGTCTTGGTCGACTTAAAACCGGCACAGTCCAGGGGATGTTTGCTGGAAGAGGACAAGGAATAGAAAAGGACATGATTTCGTTTGAATTTTGATAGACGTTCCATAGTGATGCAAATTACTAAACAAAAGACAGTTCAAGCGAGGAGTTTAATTTGAGATAGTTTGACTATGTACTGAAAAAGGCTTTCATCCCGCTTTATAAATAAAGCAAACTACCGAGCACAAAGTCAACATGGTACCACCTGAGCAACACACACACACAACGCCACCGCAGACAGGGTCTAACACACACACACACACACACCCAAACACTACACGAGGTTCAGCTGTGGGCACAGCACAACAAGCCCAACACAGAAATGAAGCACGCACAACACATAAACGGCGGTGGCGGCGAGGAGGAGAAGATCTAATCTGGCTCTGGTGGTGGGGGAAGCGGTGGCGCCATCAGGAGAGCCATCGCGCGAAGCTGGGTGATGATGGAGGTGATGGCGTCTCTCTCCCTAGGGCAGCTAAGCGGCCGCCAAAGCTGCAAGTAACTAGACCATTTGAACAAAGCGTCAGTAGGGCAACAAAGAGGGACATGCTGGATCACAAGCTTATTCCTAATAGTCCATAGCATCCATGCAAGCACACCGACGGTCAACCACCTAATGTGGCGATACACGGGTGGTAACGCCTGAAGTTCGGCGAAGAGAGCGAGGAAGTTGTTGTGGTCCCTGATGAGGATACAGACCTGGGGTAGGGTCATAGGACTGACCTATACGTCCTATCCAAGGTCACTACCCAAGAAGACAAGAAGTTCAAGAGGCAGCATGAGACCCCTGGTCGAAGATGTCGAGTGCAATCCACTCGACATCATGTCACTCGGGAGTCTTCCTACCTACTGTCACTCGACCATCCAGAGAATCACTCGACCTCCCGAAGACCAGGAGTCACTTAGCGTTACAATGGGCAGGCATTCACTCCGTAGTGTTTAAGGTCATTAACAACACTTAAGGCTGGCGTTACCAGTAACACCCCCACTTTATGTACATCAAGTCCCTTGTAATGGACGACGGCGGGGGTCCTGGCATACTCTATATAAGCCACCCCCTCCTTTGGCGCAAGGGTTGGCACCCCATGTAACATCACTCATATAATCCAATCGACCACCCAGACGTAGGGCTATTACTTCCTCCGAGAAGGGCCTGAACTCGTAAAACCCGTGTGTACACCTTCACCATAGCTGGGATCTTGCCTCTCCATACATACCCCCCTCTCTACTGTCAGTCTTAGAACCACGACAGTTGGCGCCCACCGTGGGGTAGGTGTCTTAGCGACTTGTTGGTGAAGTTGCAAGTTTTTCCGATCATCATCATGGTTTCCGGCGGCGGATTGGCTAAGGGCCGCGAGATCCGTCTTGGCGTGCTCGTTTTCGTCGCCGACGACTCGGTGTTCGCCCCCCCATCAAGTCGCGGCAATCGAGCCCGACGAAATTCTCCACGGCATGTTCAATCTGTCGACTGGCTCCGCGGAGACTGCATCCGAGTGCGATAGCAGCGACCCTGCGGCTGAAGTCCTGATGGTCGATGGTCCGTGTGGCCCACCTGGCTTCCGTCACGAAGACGGCGAAGTTGGTGGAGGCGATCCGTCGCGCGTCCATGAGGAATATCATCCCGAACCCCTTTCTTCACAGCAGAGGGAAGAACTTCGTTGCCGCAACATGGATGCACTCTACACGCCCATCGTTGGAGAAACCCCCGAGGCTCGGGCCTTGGAGGAGACACGCTTGGCTAATTTGGCTGAGCCCACTCGACTAGAGAACCTGCAGCGCGCTCTCGATGAGCGGGCTCGGGAGCGGGTTCCCGAGTCCAGTCGACGGCAACTTTTCCCGCCTCCACCTAAGGTATACCGTACTCCGATTCAGAACCTTACAACCGCGGCCCGAATAGCAGAGTCGATCCAACCTTCCCAATCGGAGGCTGGCAGAGTGTTGATGCTGATCCAGGCCTTGCTCCGGGCAGCAGGAGAGCAGAACACAGTAGTGTCTCAGTCGTGGAATAGGATTCACAGCAGATCCGTAGTAGCAGATACAGTTCAGTCGGCCCACATCCCAAGATCGCCCCCATGGCGTGAAGGCCGTGGACAGTATGATCGTCAGCTCGACCGTGACAATCGTCATCGAGTGCCTACGCCTCCTTCGAGGAGTGCGTCATATGTGCCTCAGCAGAATGATGATAGACGCTATCACAGTGGCGAGCGAAGAGCACCAATCGACCCAAGGGAGCCATGCTTCGATGCGAGATCCATTCTCGTTCAAGGCCTAGTCGACCGGAACAGAGCGTATAGAGAAGACCCTGTCAGAGATCGTCCAAGTGGCAGCAGATTGCATGTTTCAGGTCCAGAGTGTTTCAGCAAAGCCATCAGAGTGGCAGTGATTCCTCCCAACTTTAGGTTGGCAACCGGAGTCAGTAATTTCACTGGAGAATCCAAGCCTGAAACTTGGCTTGAGGATTACCGAGTGGCTATGCAGATTGGAGGCGGAAATGATGAAATAGCGATGAAGCATCTCCCTCTGATGTTGGAAGGGTTGGCCTGAGCGTGGTTAACTCAGTTGACTCCTAGCAGCATACACAGTTGGGAAGAGCTGGCTCGAGTGTTCGTCAGAACTTTTGAGGGCATGTGCAAACGACCAACATGATTGCCCGAGTTGCAGCATTGTGTGCAGAAGCCGAATAAGACTTTGAGGGAATTCATTCGGAGGTGGACCACTTTGCATCACACCGTTGAAAATGTATCAGAGCATCAAGCAGTGTGCGCCTTCAAGGAAGGCGTTAAATACAGAGAGTTGGTCCTGAAGTTCGGTCGGACTGGAGATATGACTCTGACTCGGATGATGGAGATAGCCACCCGGTACGCTAACGGAGAAGAAGAGGATCAACTCCGTAGCGGGAAGAGTAAGCCAGTCGGCCAAGAGGCCAGTGGAGGTAATTCCAATCGGAAACAGAAGCGTAAGACCGAAGCAGTGGCACCCGGTGAGATTGCAGCAGTGGCTCAAGGAAAGTTTAAGGGGAAACCTAAAGGGCCCTGGCCCCCTAAGAAGGTAAAAGATCAAGCAGGGAATGATGTGTTAGATTTGCCATGCCACATCCACACAAAGAAGGATGAATAAGGTAATCTGATATACCCTAAGCATACCACTCGACAATGTCGACTCCTGATCCAGCAGTTCCAAGAAAAACAACCCAATGAGAAGGAGAAAGAGTCGGTTATCCCAAAGTCAATTCCACCCTCATGATTTTCGCAGATGTTGTGAGCAAGAGTTGGTTGAAAGTTATCAATAGAGAAGTGAATATGGTTGCTCCGGCGACGACCACCACATACCTGAAATGCTCTCAGACAGCCATCACATTCGACCAGTATGACCATCCTACTCGTGTAGCCACCCCCGGGAGGCAAGCACTGGTGGTCGACCCCATGGTCGGAGGCACTCGACTGACTAATGTGCTGATGGACGGTGGTAGCGGTCTGAATATCCTTTATGCTGAAACCTTGAAGGGGATGGGCATTCCGATGTCCAAACTTAGCAAGAGCAATATGAGTTTCCATGGTGTTATCCCTGGAAAGAAAGCCGAGTCACTCGGACAGATCTCTCTCGACGTGGTTTTCGGTGATTCCAAGCATTACCGTAAGGAAAAATTGACATTTGAAGTCGTAGATTTCCAGAGTGCTTATCATGCCATTCTGGGTAGGCCTGCCTACGCACGTTTTATGGCTCGACCATGTTACGTGTACCTCAATTTGAAGATGCCTGGCCCCAAAGGCGTGATCACAGTTACTGGAAATCGGCAGAAAGCAGAGGAATGCTTCCAGAAAGGTTCCAAAATTGCCGATGCACAGATGGCAGCAGTCGAACTTCAAGAGTATAAGAAGAACGCAGATCCAAGTGATTTGCTCCGAGCCAAGAAGCCTGCCACGGATTCTGCATTTCAGTCGTCTGGTGAAACGAAGCCGATTCATATTCACCCGACCGATCCCAGTGCTGCGCCGACTCATATATCAACGACACTCGACAGCAAATAGGAAGAAGCACTCATCCAGTTCCTCCGTGAGAACTGGGACATCTTTGCATGGAAACCCTCTGACATGTCGGGTGTACCCAGAGGACAGGCTGAGCACCGCTTGCGTGTCGACCCCAAGGCGAAACCCATCAAAGAGCACCTTCGGTGGTCCGCCGTGCAGAAGAGGAAAGCGATTGGCGAAGAAGTGGTTCGGCTGCTAGCAGCAGAGTTCATCCGAGAGATTTACCACTCCGAGTGGCTTACCAATGTAGTCATGGTCCCTAAGAAGGACGATTCACTTCATATGTGCATTGATTTCGAGCATATCAATTGGGCCTACCCGAAAGATCACTTCCCTCTCCCCCGCATCGATCAGATTGTTGACTCGACTGCGGGGTGTGAGCGCTTGTATTTTTTAGATGCATATTCCGGGTATCATCAGATCTGGCTATATGGTCCCGATGAAATAAAAACAACCTTCATCACCCCATTCGGGTGCTTTTGCTATGTCACCATGCCATTTGGTCTTAAAAATGCCGGAGCCACATTCATGAGAATGATTCAGAAGTGCTTGCTCACTCAAATCAGTCGAAATGTGGAAGCATACATGGATGACATTGTGGTCAAGCCTCGCAAAGGTTCCAACCTATTGACTGACCTCGCAGAAACCTTTGCCAACCTAAGGAGGTATGATATCAAGCTTAATCCGTCAAAGTGCACGTTCGGAGTTCCAGGAAGAAAGTTACTCGGTTTTCTTGTTTCCGAATGAGGGATCGATGCCAATCTAGAAAAAGTTGATACCATCCTCCAAATGAAACGCCCTGTGCGAGTGCATGACGTTCAGAAGTTGACTGGTTGTTTGGCCGCCTTGAGTCGATTCATTTCTCATCTCAGTGAAAAGTCCTTGCCTCTTTACCGACTAATGAAGAAATCTGATAAGTTTGAGTGGACCGAGGAAGCTGATGCAGCGTTTGTAGAACTCAAAACCCTGCTTTCCACCCAGCCGGTACTCGCTGCGCCAATCAGCAAAGATCCTTTACTGCTTTATATTGTAGCCACTGGACAAGTTGTCAGTACATTACTCACGGTCGAGTGAGTAGAGGAAGGAAAAACTTACAAGGTTTAGTGCCCAGTTTATTATCTCTCCGAAGTTTTGACTCCATCCAAGGAACGATATCCTCATTATCAGAAGCTTGTCTATGGAATATACATGACCATGAAGAAGGTTGCACATTACTTCTCTGATCACTCCATTACAGTCGTCAGTGACACACCGTTATCTGAGATCCTGAATAACAGAGATGCAACTGGTCGAGTGGCAAAATGGGCGATTGAACTCCTTCCATTGGATATCAAGTTTGAGGCAAAGAAAGCTATCAAGTCCCAAGCAATCGCAGATTTCCTTGCCGAGTGGATTGAGCAACAACTACCGACTCAAGTCCACTCGGAGCATTGGACTATGTTCTTTGATGGCTCCAAGATGTTGAATGGATCATGTGCTGGGGTAGTGTTGGTGTCCCCCCGTGGAGACAAGCTTAACTATGTTCTCCAGATTCATTTTGATTCCTCCAATAATGAAGCAAAATATGAAGCACTTTTATACGGGTTATGTATGGCCATTTCACTCGGCGTCCATCGCCTTATGGTATACGGCGACTCAGATTTGGTGGTAAATCAAGTGATGAAGGAATGGGATGTCAGAAGCCTAGCCATGACTGGTTATTGCAATGCTGTGAGGAAGCTGGAAAAGAAGTTTGAAGGATTGGAGCTTCATCACATACCCCGACTGAAAAATCAAGCTGCAGATGAGTTGGCGAAGATAGGTTCAAAGAGAGAGGCCATTCCCCGCAATGTGTTTCTGGAACATATTCATTCACCTTCAGTTCAGGAAGATCCTTTCACTGAAGAGTCACCACAGCCCAAGAGCGCCACAGATCTGACTGAAGTCGAAGTCCCAGCCGTGGTCGACTTAGTCATGGAGGTTTTGGTCATCACTCCCGACTGGACAGTGCCGTACATTGCATACATTCTTAGGAAAGAACTTCCAGAGGATGAAGAAGAGGCTCGACAGATTGTCCGACGATCTAAGGCCTTTACCATGATAAAAGGACAGCTGTTCAGAGAAAGTGTAACTGGGGTCTGCCAAAAGTGCATCACGCTAGAAGAAGGCCGAATGATCCTTAATGATATTCACTCGGGGACCTGTGGTCACCGTGCATCCTCTCGGACCATCGTGGCCAAAGCATACCGAGCCGGATTTTACTGGCCACGGGCCAATGAGATGGCAAAGGAAATAGTGGACAAGTGTGAAGGCTATCAGTTTTAGTCCAACATATCTCATAAACCTGTGTCAGCTCTGAAGACAATTCCACTCGTCTGGCCTTTTGTTGTCTGGGGATTGGACATGGTTGGACCTCTGAGGACTGACAGGAGTGGATTTACTCATGTGCTGGTGGCAGTCGACAAGTTCACCAAATGGATCAAAGCCAAGCCCATTAAAAACCTTGAAGCAAGTACAAGTGTGAGTTTCATCAGGGAACTAATATTCAGATATGGTGTTCCGCATAGCATCATCACAGATAACGGCTCAAATTTCGACTCTGATGAATTCAAAACCTTTTGTGCTTCCCAAGGCACGAGGGTCGACTACGTTTCGGTCGCTCATCCTCAGTCGAATGGGAAGGCTGAGCAAGCAAATGGATTGATTCTCAAAGGACTGAAACCCCGGTTGATGCGTGACCTCAAGCATGCAGCAAGGGCTTGGGTCGACGAGCTCCCATCAGTACTTTGGGGATTGAGGACAACTCCAAATCGGTCGACTGGACGGACTCCATTCTTCTTAGTCTATGGAGCCGAAGCCGTACTCCCGAGTGATTTGCTCCACAACGCGCCTCGAGTCGAACTCTTCTTAGAAGAGGAAGCAAAGCAAGCTCGGCAAGATGCAGTCGATCTCCTGGAAGAAGAAAGAGAGATGGCCTTGATCTGGTCGACCATTTATCAGCAAGACTTGCGTTGATTCCATGCCAGAAACATAAGAGGTCAGGCATTTCAAGAAGGAGACCTGGTTCTTCGAGTGGACCAGCGAAACCACACAAGCTTGCTCCTGCCTGGGAAGGCCCTTTTGTCGTCACCAAAGTGCTTCACAATGGAGCATATCGTCTCCTCAACGTCGAGCACAACAAAGATGAGCCACGCGCCTGGAATGCGGAACTGCTCCGCCCTTTTTACTCTTAAGTTTTTAGAACTGATGAGATGTAATAAGAAGTACCCTTTAGTTTGATTATCAAAATACATGATTTTACAGTCTTCCGAATGATTGTTGTTCATTTTTTACATGTTCTAAAATCCCCCAGCGGGTGCCTTAGTTGCGAATCTGTTTCGCCTAAGTCAAAGAAAAAATCCTACCGAGTGGTGAGCCTGCCTCTCACTCGGGGGCTTAGCTACAGTCCAGTACTTGCCTAAGTTTGAAAAATCCTATCGAGTGGTGAGCCTGCCTCTCACTCGGGGGATTAGCTGCAGTCCAGTACTTGCCTAAGTAACAAAAATCCTACCGAGTGGTGAGCCTGCCTCTCACTCGGGGGCTTACCTGCAGTCCAGTACTCGCCTAAGTAATAAAAATCCTACCAAGTGGTGAGCCTGCCTCTCACTCGGGGGCTTAGCTGCAGTCCAGTACTCGCCTAAGTAATAAAAAATCCTACCGAGTGGAGAGC